>NW_011889324.1:334738-380729 GCF_000151845.1 Pteropus vampyrus | reverse complement strand
GGAGGGTCAGGGGAGGGAGCAATTGGGGGGAACATTTTACTAACTATATTGATGTCTAACCAATGTACTGTATACTTGAAACTAATTAAAATTTAAAATAAATAAATAAATAAATGGTTAAAATGATACATTTTATATTATATGTATTTTACCATAATTTTAAAAATAAAAATTTGTAGAACATTTAAATAAAAGAAACATTTTAAGTGATAAAAATTATTTCCTTTCCATAATAAAGATATTAGTACTAACTAAAAAAAAAGTCACCATGGTTTTTTTATTCATACAAAACAACACTTCATATTAATTATTTGCTTAAAGTTTATGCACTATCTTATATTACTAATTCTAAATTTTCATTAGAAAGGTAAAGTGAAAATATAAATACCGTCACAAAAAATGGACACTAAATAAATACTAAAAAAAAATCACCATTCCTTGTCAAGTTTTGTTTGGGGTGGGTGATTTATCTTTAAAACTAAACTCTTTATACTTTTGGTGGCACCAGGGAAGCAGAATAAATAAAGTCAGCAGGTTTTTTTTTTTCTACCTGTGAAGCACAGATTATTGCTCACACCAAGAAAGCAAAGGAGTGGTTTTTATTGAGGCATGAGGCTATCCACACCATTGCTTTGCTCTTTCCTGTGGTGTAGAAGGTTCTATTATCATACTGAGGGGACAAAAATAGATTAAAGGAACACCGGGGATGTTCGGAATGATTCACTATGTGGATGCCCTTGTCTTCTGGTGATGGATTGGTTCAATGGTTTGTAAATGATCTTTCGAGAAAGATTGGACAAAGGAACAAACCTCTCCCCACACTCTGCCACATAGCTCTCTTCTCTGACTCCCTGATTTAAATGGTCTTTCACAGGAATGACAAACTGATAAGGGTTTACAACCAAGAGAGTCCTTTCCAACATTCAGATTCAACTCAAAGCCCAAAGAGATTTCTTTTAACATTAAAATTATTTGTTTGCTCAGAAGTAGTGGTAATCAAGTAGTAATGCTCTATTCTCAGGAACCGAGATCTCTGTAATAATATTGCTTTTGTTCTCATAATGAATTCCAATTATCTCTTCACCATCAAAGACTCAAATTATAGAAAACAAAATAAAACTCTAAAGAAACTGAATAGCATAACCAGTAAATTAGATCAGAAGCTGCCCAGTAAAGCACATTCAGTTGTGCTTCTTTTAGCTGAGAAAAGCACATCCAGCAATTTACCTTTAGATTTACTGTAAACTCTTGGTGGATACACTCCCTGCTCAGACCCAACATCTGCTTCAGTCTTGGTCTCTGCTCTTATTTCCTATAAGACAGGTCTTTCTGGAAGCTGCCTCTGATCTTTTTCATTTTTGGAACAAATCTAGTTCGTATAAGAGGAAGCCTTCTTCTCTTTCAAGTGTCAGTGTTGAGGTAAGGTTTAGTTTCAGTCTTAGTATGAGGAAGTAAGCCTCTCACTTGCCATCGCCCCTATGAGCAAGGGTTGAAATGGCCTCTACCTCTAGATCACTGAGCTGGAGGATTACTGGGATTTCCATGGCCTGGTCACCCCTTCTTTAACCTCGTTCCTCCTATTCCTTGTGATCCAGTTCAGACACACACAGCATGGAAATGTGGTAGCTCTTACTTAGTCACCACTGCATCAAGCAATAATGTGAAAGGAGAGGTATCCATCTTTATGTCTTCCTGAAGGCTGGTGTGTAATGGACACCAGAGGGCAGTTGCAGCTTCTTTGGGTACTTATTGTAGCAGGTCCTATTTTTTTTCTAGCAATTTCAGCAGCCTACAGACTTGATTCGACCACAAAAGATACACTGTGAGGGCTGACCATGCACTTCACTCGGAGGGTGGAAACGGAAGTGACATGAATTACACACACACAGACACACACACACACACGGTGTTTGTATAAAGAAAGAGGAGGAGGGAATAATAGAAATACATAGAGCTCTTCGTTTAAAATGTAGAATTCCAGTATTATAATGTTCTCTTTATTAAACTACAAATGCAAGGATCTTCATGGGGTCACCTTTTGTATCCTCCCAGCAACCTATGGAGCAGCAGAATTCAGAAAAACGATGCTTGCTAGTAGTAACAGTTCAGCCATCTTACAAACTCCACTATGCCAAAGAGTTAATATAAATAGCAGTTGTAGAATCAGTAAACTAAATAATCCTTGGTTCCTATCTTTACTCATGCTAGGATAAAACACTATTAGGGACAACACCAGAGTAAAATTCAGAAGACTTCATAGCCCGCTTATGATTGGGAAGAGTCTAGGGGATGTTAGTTAGAAATAACCAGTCAGTCATAGTTTAAATAACCACTTAGTAGAATATTCAAGAAGCAGTATTTTCTCATTATTTCTCTTTTAAAGCATTACTTAATTGCCTAGCAAGATTCCGGTCATTCCTTTTTCTCCCCAGGGAAATGGAAGATAACTCTATTTCTCTCAGTGCAGTCTACCTGTCAGGCATTTTACATGCATTATTTCATTTATTGCTCACAACAGATAAAGGGAGTCAGATTCATGGAGATTATGTTATTGTCCAACCGCATCCATTTGGACTCCACAGCCCTTGCTGTTTCTGTGGTACATCACTACTTCTCAGAGGAATTATTATTATTATTATTATTATTATTATTACTATTATTATTTGCCTTCAACAAGGTACAATGCCATCTACCTCAGCATCCTGTCATTACCCATGTCTATCATCAAACAGCAGTTGGGACAGACCCTCTTTATCTTCTAGGAACATTTGGCAAAAGGAGAAATGGTGGTAAGTGCAGGGGATGAGAGAAGACCATGGAGCACTTTCCTCTGCAGTATTCTTCCAGGCTGGAAAAGATAATTCGGCCTTGTTAACTGTCAACTGAACTTTTTCCCACTTGAGGACTCTTCTCAGTCCTACCAGGTTTTCTTACATTTTCCTTTAAATCTTCCACAAGGAGATCCTAACTGGTGAATTCCTAGAGTCATTCGCTGTCCCCTTTTCAGGATTTTTCATTGTTGATGGGATAAAAGCTCAGGGTTTTGGTGGAACCCCTACTTTTTGTCCCTTGGGTTGTTATTATTTACTGTGGATATAAACCTTTGATTGAACATACTTTCTTTTATATTACGAAATGTTGCAAATAGACAAAAATACAGAGGATAATATTATATATATGTATCACCATTTACCTCTATAAAGTACTACATTGTGCTATAATAACTTCCAGTGTTTTTAGAAGTGCCATTCATAGATTCAAAACCTTCTCGTGCCCTCCTCCACAATCAGTCCCCTCCCTACTTAGAGGTTACCAGTATCTTGACTTTGGTGTTTGTCATTCCTACGCATGTTTTTATATCATTACTACATATGTAAGTATCCAGAAGAATGTTTAGTTTTGGTTTATATGTTTTACATTTTTATGTAAGTGGTACATATTCTTCAGCAACTTGCCCTTTTTCTCAATGTAATGTTTTAAGATTTGTCTTGGTAGCTCTACTTCATACATTGAATTCATTTCTATATTATAAAGTATTCAATATGATGACATCGCACTTCATCTATTTTCCTATTGATTGATATTGAGGTTGTTTGTTTTCAGTTATTAACAATGCTGTCAATGAACATTGTTGTGCACATGATCATAGTTTTCCACTTTCAGAATAAATCCTGTTATTCAGACAAAGTGGCAAACTCAAGTCTGGCTTATCTGTTGGACTGTAACCTTTGTGATATTCCTTGTGTCCTCTTCATTCCTAACTGATGCTTTACTATGAAATCTGATAGAATTATCAACTGTCTCTAATTAGAGTATAACTGAGGGGCTAAATTTGGCCTACTACAAATTTCTCTTAGGTTCTGATTGAGATTTTGATTGAGAATTCCCTGGCCCTGAAACCAGAGAGAAGTCTTCTTTAATATATCATAACCATAGCAACAACAAAACTTAGTTGCTATTTGTTAAGTTCCCAAGAAACTCTAGGCCTCAATGAAATCTAATTATTTTATGATAAGCTTCAGGGTGAGCTTTACAAGTAACCCAATTTGTGGTGAAGTCTTCCAGCCATAATCAGTTTCCTGGCTGCATGTCTAACCAGGGAAATTCTCATCTACTATCGTCATTTCTAAGAGGTCTCAGAGCTCTGGTTCTTCTTCAGCATTTTACGTTGTTAACATTTTACATTTTATTCTGTGGTTCTGGAAAATTCTAGGTCTCTGGGATTCCTCATCTCTTCTGCCCAGCACTAGAGACATTACATTCTGACCAAGTGATGATGAAAAGAGAGCCAGATAGTCGATCACTCAGCATCAGATTGGCGGTAACACTTTTGGCATTGTCCCTCTGCCTTCAAGGTGACTACTGGCATGTATATCTTTCACTCTGGACTTGTGTGCTCCTTTGTTTTGTTTTGTTTTGTTTCAGTTTAGAGTTTTGTTTTCCCAGGTTTAAATATTTTAATTTATTTTTCTTTTGATATCAAAAGAACATTTTTATAGAAACTTTCAATTAGAAGAATATTAAAAAGAACACATCAATTATAAGCTCATTTTCCAGAGGCATTAATATTTGAGCATGTTACCTTCCATTTTTCTGTGCATTTTTCTTATATTTGAGATCATATTGCACATGCTATTTGTAGTTTATTTTTTCTTAACATTACCTATTCATCCATCCATCCATCCAACACACTTTTCCCCCAAAATACCTTCTTATTTTATAAAGTTCTTATATAACATTACTCCTGATTATTTTCCCATGGTATTAGGATCTCTATATAAGCATCATTTACCAACTCAAAAAGTATACATTTTGCATTTTGAAGCATGATGACAAAATAGTTTCCAGAAACATTGTACCTATTTCCACTCCAAATATTTTGAGAGCCTGCTTTCCCTATACGTTATCTCTTTTTGATTCTAATCACCTTTTTGCTCTGTTTTAATTGCAGACTAATCTGCTTTCTCATTGAGCCAGTGATCTTGAACTGCAGTATATTCCAACCTCCAACTTGTCTAAAATTTAACTTCTCTTGACTCCCTAGAATTTCCTTCTTCTAGGGATGACCTAATAGACTATAGTTAATTTCCTTTTCAGGGAGGCAGGGCAGTGAGATGAGCTTCTCCTGGAAGTTAGGATGACCAACATTTACCCTAAGGGCATTGGGTGATGGCTCTCAGAGTGAGAAGGAAAGTCTGAGATTAAGGCTTTTGTGTTTCTAATGCTCTCTGAACACTCTCAGTCAGTGCACATGAACCTCTACAGAAACTGAAAGTCACACGTGGCCCATTTGTTTCAGGGTCCTCAGAGGAGTTCTCTTTCCCCCTCCTCTGATGGCTTCGTTTGCATAACCAAGCGGCTTTAGAGTGAATTAGGTCAAGATCTATCTCTAACTTCTTGTTGAGACTACCTCTCTGAAAATTCTAGCTCTTCCTTATTCCCAGGAGTTACCAATCAGATCTTGGCATTATTGGCTGAAAAACACCAAAACTGGTTTCAAAAGCCATATCTTCTTATACCTAAATCACTTTCTAGTATAGATCTAGTCCACTGGAAGGAAACTCTATAGGACATTTGCTCTAAAAGAAACAATAAATTAGAGTGATGATAATTTAAAATTGCACCAAGACTCTAGAAGTGGAAGGAAAATTGTACTAGTTTTCACCATAAGGAGTTTACAAAGGATTCTAAACAAACACATCACCAGCCACAAGAAACAGGAATTTGGACTTTAACACAAGTTTAAATAGTCTGAATATAAAAGGGGTCAGAATAGAGCAGATAAGGCTAGCTAGCTCTAAGGGATATTGTTTTGGTAGAATGCTTTAGGTTCCATGAGTATTTGCATTTTGTGGCTTATTTGGAGAGTGACATTGTTTTATCAAATAACTGAGGCTCCAGAGAGGCTGTAGCACCCTTGGTTCAGAGGTTTGGCATGCAAAACGAAGGAAGGAGCAGAACTAGCCCACAACTAACAGTACTCAAACCTGTTCCTGAGCTGGTAGACCCCTGCTTCTGGGCTTTGCTGCTGCCCTGCCTCTGGAAATCCACAGCATGGGACAGAAACTTAGAGAGCCGGGTGGCTGGGAGACTGGAACTTAGAGAGCCGGGTGGCTGGGAGACTGGACTGGGATTCCATTTGGAGGTCCAGCAACACATCCAAGGATGTCTTATTCTGGGCCAGCAATCCCTATTGTTCTAAATGCCACACCGTTTGCTCTAGGCAGGCCCTTTGGGGACACTGGCCGGTTTCAGGCAGAATAAAAACAATAGCAAACACTGAGATATTAGCACTTACTATTGCCAGGCCTTGTTTTAACTGCTTTACATATATTAACACACTTATTGCTCTCAACAATCCTACAGGGAAGGTATTATGCAAGTAGGGGGAAAGAGAAAAAGGAAAAGAGCAGAGGAAGAAAGGGGCAAGAAAAATTCAATGCAATTCAACAATTATTTGCTAAGCACAGACTCTGTTCCTGGGGATGTGATAATGAATAAAATAAAGGAGGGAATAAAGAAAAGGTGATAAAGATAAAGAAAGGAAGGGGAGGAAGAGGGGGAATGAAGAGAAGGAGAGGAGAGGAAAGGAGAGAAATGATGAAGACAAGAGAAAAGAAAGCCGTGCACATGGCAGGCAATGGTAATAGGAAAAACCTCAGGGGTTGGCCACACAGTCTGGTCTGAGGCTAAGGCTGCTTTCTTCTGGCCCAGTCTCTTACCCACTATTACCACGAGGTTGATGCACACAATCTTTCCAACAAGACAGTTCTAATCCCGGTAACATTGGCCTGATGCAGCTGGAGGCAGGTAGCTTAAACCTGGTTTAACAGGTAAATTTCCCCAGGTTACAAAAGTCAACGACATATTGTGTCGTGTGAGCTTTTACTGTTTTCTCAGATAACATACCTCTTAGAATTTCTTCTTCTAAGAGCCTCAATAACACAAGTATGTATTCTGTGTCTTCAAGCAATATTTGACCAAAGGGCTTATTTTTATCCTACTGCCACTGACAGTATTACTTTTCAGCCAAGTTTCACACAGGTATCTCTTTCCAACATTTGCTACCTGTTCAAATGATTATCTCATGTCACTTTTTTCTCTTCCTGTTCCCCCCACAACCCTCCTCAGAAAGGACCCTTACAGCCTGTTCTGAACATCAGAAGGGACTGCCAGGGCCTTGTGCTGATGACTCCCACCCTCGGTCAGCCTCCACTGCCAGCCAACTATATGGCACCAGCCATGCTTTCTCTCTGGCCTTTAGGGGTCCCATAAAAGGCAGCCCCTGCCATGTCCCAGACCCACCTTAGTCCTGACTTAATTCAGGTAGCTTCCCAGATGCACTGAGATGCCAGGACTTCGAAGGTGGGACTCGATCTCAGAAGACACTGGTCCTGGAGACATATTCTTACAGTCCAGAGAGGAAGGACAGTCTGAGCAAACCCCACCCTTTCACAGCCACTCAGTTCCCTTTTTTTGTTTCCTGACTTAAACCAATGCCTTTTTTTTTTCTTCTCAGCAGCATGGTATCTGGTTCCCCGCTGCTGTCCCTAGTCTACTCCCCCACCCCCAGCTGTCTCCGCCCTTCATTTGCTTGGGACCTCTGACACTACTATCTTGAGTTTGCTCTGAAAGAACCCTTCTCAACATTACTGGGGCCTCTGAGACTCTAGATGGGGCTAGGTTTGAGCAGACTTGTTGTCAGGCTGACCTCCTCAAGGTAAAGAGACTACATACTTAAAGGATTGTGGAGATGGTCAGCCGAGAGAGTGGAGACTTACAGAAAAGAGGAGAAATGTAGACCCACAAAGATAAAACAAAAGGACTAAAGAGGAAGATTGCCTTTAGAGTCTCATGTCCTCCAAGGCAGAGGAGACTCCGGGTCACACAATCAAACTTGATAGTGAAGAATGGAGAGTGCTCACAAAGGGACCCCAAAGTACAGAACCTGACAGGAGAGACAAGACTTCCCCCTGCTGAGTCATTTTCTAAGAAGGCATTTTTTTTTTCTACAGAAAAAAATGTCTGAATGCAAGCCCACACAGACTTGTGATCTTCTCTATTTTTTGTGGATATTGATTTTCTCCATTAAAGATTCTGCCTCAGAGATTAACTCCTAATTTACAATTTTCTCATAAATCGTGTAAAGCGATAAACCAGAATAGGTTTGTTACTTAAAGCCTGAATGTTTCCTCGGTCACCTCCATTATGTTCCAGCAGCAATCTTCTCCCAAAGCATTCTCCTAAGAAATTCAGTCAGTACTGGCTACAGACCAAGATGGCAGCAGAGCCCCTAATGACTGACCTGCTTGCCCACCTTGACACATCAGATGCTGTCATGTTTACTTGCCCCAGGTGCTGTATCCTAATGCAGAAATAGATCACAGATTCCACCAGAAGTTCGTCAGAATTTTTAAGGTGATAGGACTTTTTAAAAAAGTAATCATAGGATAGTAGAGTGGTTAATCCTCACATCTGCACAAAATAGATGGGCAGCAAGTTATTGCGTGATCTTCCTATTTTATTGACAATTTATAGCCTTTCGACTAGTCCCTGAATGGCTGCTCCAGTCACCTGCCTGAGAGTTGGTCACAGACATTTAACTTTCTTTCCCCTTTTTTTTATTCAGATTCTACTTTTTGTCACATGCCCTGTCTATTCTCAAGGTGCATCTTATGATTGAGTCTGAGATTTGATAGGCATACAATAGGGGGTCCAGACAAAGGAGAGCAGGACAAAGGAAAGGGGAAAGTAAACCTAGATGCTTCCTCACCTTCTTCCCATGAGCACTCTCTTAATACATTTGGGCTAGATAGACAGAAGGATTGCACCTAAATAGTGCAAATAAATGGCCTAGTGTCACCTAAAAAGATTCCCAATGTAATATAAGGTTCTGTGTTTGATGCTATCTTGTTCAACATTTTCATTAATAACCTTTTTAGGGAGCTATAGAAAATAGTTTAGCTAATCAGTGAATGGGAAGAGGTTGTTGTTAGCTAGATGGAATGATAGAAGCAGAGCAAAGAGTTTCTGAAAGATCTTGAGTACCTAGTGTGATAAACTAAATTCAACAAGTGTATTTTACCAAGGCTAAGGTTCATATCCCATAATTGGGCAGCAACATTGAACTTCAAATAACTCCAGGTGAAAGTGGAGTAGCAGTAGGACTTGTGAAAATGGTTCAGACGTTTTTGCTGGTAGTAATCAGTAGAAATGTCATGTCAGTAACATGGCTGTCAGAAAATACAAAGTGATATTAGACTTGTCTGCAAAAGTAAAATATCTAGACAGAGGAATGTAAATGGGCCACCTACTCTGCAAGACCAGGCTATATCTAGAGTCCTGTGTTCAGTTCTGAGTGCCTCAGAACTGAGCAGGAGCATGTCCAAAACAGAGACTAGGACTTATGAAGGGAATCGAAACCAAAGCCATGTCACATGAGGTATTATAGAATGAAATAAAGTTCATTAGACTAAGAGGGGCCACGTTTACTGTCTTCATATTTCCAAGTAACTAACATTTAAAACCTCTAGAAACTCCTCAAAGGCCAGTCAGTGATACTACCTAAGAGCCTGGAGAGAATAAAATGCTATGAGACTACAGGCTGGCTGTTTGGCAAAGAAATTTTTAAGAAATGTAGTAGGTAATGGTCCTATTTGTATTATCTCATGCCTGGAGCCATCCGACAAAAAGGGGATGGTCAGAAAGTCAGCTCAGGACCTGTGGGTGATCCTGGAGAGTTATGCAAGGGGGAGATCTCAGGCTCTCATAGTTTATTAGCGCCTAATCCACTGGCACCTCCTCCTGCATCCCTGCCCAATTTTCTCTCCTCATTCTCCTCTACCCTGCAGTTGCCCCTGCTTCCCCTGTGTGATGTTGTGGTTAAGTGCAAGGCTGTGGTGTTAGATCACCTGGGATCAAATTCCGGCTCCGCAAAATAACCATTTGTATGACTTTGAGTAAGTGAATTTAATGCCTCTTGTGCCTCAGTTTCCTCACCTGTTAAATATTAATAATGGTACCCACTGCCTGGGGTGATAGGATTAAAAAGGTAGTATACAAGGTGGCTAAGATAATGCCTAGCATATAATAAATACTCAATAATTGTTAGCTATTATAATTCCCAGGCCACAATAGTCATATTGTATAATGGTAAGGGCACCTGGGCTCTGGATTCATATCACTTGTGTTTGCATCCTGGCTCCACTAAATACTATCGACATTGGGCAATTTTTTAAAACAGTCCACGGTCTCGATTTCCTCATTCGTAAAATGGGAATAATGGTACCACCTAGCTCCTGGAATTACTGTAAAAGTTTTACGAGACAATCCATTTTAAGTGCTCAGTACCTGAGTCTTTCTCTACTGGACTCTTTTGAAACCTAGCACATGTCTTCTGCCAGGTGTTGGTGAAAGAATGTCCAAACATATTGAAAAGTTTTATAAGAGTTTATTTGAGCCAAAATTTTGAAGACATGCCTGGAAGTAAAGCCGAATGGATAAAGAAAATGCTCTGGAGAGCAGCAGTTTTACATTTCCTTTTATGCATTCAGAATCAAAGGAGAAAATGTAAGGAATATCTGAAATGCATTGGTGGTAGATTAAGGAGGTAAGAGAAAGCAAAGTGGGGAAATCTCTAGGATTGAATAAAAGGCAAAATAGAGAAACACATACTTCTTTTACATTGGTGGGCACAGGCTAGTTTATTAACATTTACGGCATATGGAAGTGGTATGCGGGGAACAAGATAACAATGTACTTTTCTGTGATCTCATGCTTTGGTGGTCCTGTGCTCTGGTGTTTGTGCTTGTACCTTCAAGGAGCCTAGAAAAGAAAATTACTCTGACATTTCAGAGGTATGTTATCCTAGATGTATAAGAACAATGGACAGGGCTCACTTAAAGTAAAGATTGACCTTTGCTGAGGAAACTGTAGGCCTGGGATATAATTACCTGCCATGACCTGCCTAGTCAGAAATGTTTATATTCAGACCATCCTTTGTGGTTGCTTTTGGTCACAGAGTTTGTAAGTCCTGCCATGCCTTTCAAACCGGAAAGGGAAGAGCCACTGGATACTTTCTATCTCTTGACCTGATTGCAGGAGCTGAACAATTTCTTCCCCACTTTTCAGAATCAAGGGCAGCCAACTTGCTCCCTCAACAGAAAAAGGTTGTTTTAATGCTGATCACTGATCTTTTTTAATTTTTTATAAAGTATTTAGTCTGAAATTACACACTTGCAAACATGCTTATTTGATTATTGTGTCCAACACAGAAATAGGCATTCAATAAACATTTGTTGAATGGACCAACTGGCTATGTGACAGATGAACTCGAGTACTGGCTCCCTCCAAGCTTTCAGTGAACCAACAGTTCACTGCAAAAGACGTTCCCAGTGTCCTTGAGGTAGAACAGGAATGGAACGTGCCGGTGGAGACCTCCTCCACTTGACCCTAGTCCTGGCTTCCATCCGGGATAGGGAGAGGTTGGCCAGAGGGTATGGCAAGAACACTGCTTCCTTCACTTCAGGCTGCGCCTAATCAGCATCTGCCAAAAGTGATGAAGTGAGGAAAAGTTCCACAGCTAGGGGGCGGGAGGAAGTCGAAGACAATAGATCATCAGCCTGAGAGCCGTTCCTTAAGATCCCGCCTGCGGCTCCGAATCGTCCTCTTAGCCACCAGAGGGCGATGCACACAGAACTTTAGACTCTATGTCTCTCCTACCGACTCCAACGAGGAAGAGCAACCAGGAACCTCCTACATACTTCCGTTTCCGGGCCTGCCTCTTTCTTTCCCTGCTGGTTGTGATCTCGCTAACATGGTAGGACTTTAGGGTGGGGGCACAGTAACATCCAGTTTAATCTTTCCTCCTCCGTCGACGGTGCCATCCCAGGGTCCAGGCCCGTGGGCGGACTCGCCAAAGAAACCCAGTGTTGATGGGACCGGCCCCAAAGGGACCAGGCTTCAGGGCCAGGAATTGAAGTGATAGGATCAAAGAGGTAGACTTAGGTGGTAGAGTGGATATGTTCTCTTAATACTTTGGGGCTCGTCGGAAACTGCTGTGCTTGGAGCATATAGAGCTGGACCACCTTCTGTAGAACGTTGTGTGTGAGCAAGGAGTTTGAGAGTCGAGTCCTCGCGGGCCGCCTTATCATTTGGGTCGTAATTGTCACATTGGCGTCTGATAACACGGCACGTACTGAACGGTTTATTTCATAGGTGAACGTTCCTAAAACCCGCCGGACTTTCTGTAAGAAGTGTGGCAAGCACCAACCCCACAAAGTGACACAGTACAAGAAGGGCAAAGACTCTCTGTATGCGCAGGGTAAGACGGTCTGTAGGTGATCTGGTTACACTGTGGCATTTGTGTAGTAGTATAGTGTAGGAGTCTAGAACCGCCGCTCCCCCGCTGCCACCACGTCCCACTTGTTGGGCATTGCTATTTCTGCTGGAAACCCCAGGATAAAACCCGGAAGAAGACTTTGCCATGTGGCTGTTGGGATTCATTATTTTGTTATACAATAATAATTTTCGTTCTCCCAGGAAAGCGGCGTTATGACAGGAAGCAGAGTGGTTATGGTGGGCAGACTAAGCCGATTTTCCGCAAAAAGGTGAGTAGTAATTACTGTTTGGTATGCTTCCCACACACTTCTGCAGTGTACATAGTATGTGTTCATAGTTTCAGCGAAGTTATCTCATTCACCTATAGTGACATACATAGTAGGCAGTGGAGCTGGGAGTTCAACCCCTGTCTGACTCTAGTCTCCAGTATTCTACCATTGCAGTGTTTTGGTTTTTTTTTTGTTTGTTTTTTTTCTGAAGAGGCAAACATCGAGTTAAGGAATGTGCTCTGCCTTCCTAAGAACTGAAGTTGGAATACACTAGTAAATCTTTCCTTTGCCCTGTTCCTTTCTCTCATGTCCTAGTGAATCCTCAGCTCTTGCAATAAGAATCGTTCTCATTTTGCTCCTCAGCTCATCTGCATTGTCTGCTACCTATCTCATGAAGTCATAAAGCTCTTTAAAATGGTCTTCCAGCGGCCTCCTGAATTCTGTCATTCTCAGGCTTGATGTGTTTCTCTCTTGACCTCAGGTGATTTTGTTACCCCTTAAAGAACACAGTGCTTGGAACAGTCTTCAGGCACTTTGCTCTTCATTTAGCCTAGTTCCAGAAAGTATTAAGGAATGACTTTAGTGTTCATTTAGGTGCAATAAATGATTTGATTTCAAAGTGTTGAAAGGAATGCTTGATTCCGTTTTCACATTCAGGTAACTTGTTTAGAAGATGGGGAGGTTCTAGCTGGGTTTTGGAGTCTTTGAGAACTGTGAACTAGCAGCAGTAGAATTCTGCATACGAGAGCAAGCTTAAAAAGTTGAGGATTCCTGGGGAGTGTACCTTAAGTTAAAATAATGTCGTTGAATTCTAGATGTAATTGTAGGTAGTCTTTGGAGACTTGATAGATCTTAAGTAACAGTTGTTAACCCTATTTTACGAATTGTGAAAGTTGTGTTTATCAAAAATCTGACAGGGGAGGAAAGTTAAATGTCTCTGACCAACTCTCAGGCAGGTGACTGGAGCAGCCATTCAGGGACTAGTTGGATGATACATTTTTGGTTGTGGAATACTTAACCGTAGAGCAGCTGAAAGGCCCCAAGTTCATGGTAGTATAATGAGTACCTATTTGATAAGAAGCATGTTTGTGAATGGAGAACTTGATGGCAATGAGATAACCTGCTACCTTTGCTATTTATTACATTTTCTCTTAAATTCACTGTTTTTCACATTTGTTTTCTCCCTACAGCTAAAGACAAATTGTCTTATTTGCAAAGCTCTAAGTAGTATTAACCCAACATACTCATTTTTGAAGAGATTTTCTCAGTGATTATGAAGGGTTTGACTTAAATTTTTTTTCCAGGCTAAAACTACAAAGAAGATTGTCTTGAGGCTTGAATGCGTTGAGCCCAACTGCAGATCTAAGAGAATGCTGGCTATAAAGAGATGCAAGCATTTTGAACTGGGAGGAGATAAAAAGAGAAAGGTATATAATTTGGGGTGGATGGTTTAATCTTTTCTATACAGTTTTATTTGAAGAGGTGAACATTTCTGCCCATTCATTTATTGTGACATAAGGATCGGGCAGTCCTCTCAAAATAACTTGATCTATAGCTGAGGGTGTGAGGCTTTTGGTGTTGGTTTTGGCGTGAGTAGGAAAGGAAGAATTGAGGACTTAACCTTAAAGGATGGTGATCCCTTTAGGAATAGACACTGTTCTGATGGAGTAGAGATTCTTTGCAAAATTAAAAAAAACAAAACTCTTTTCTGTTACAGGGCCAAGTGATCCAGTTCTAAGCTTCATATTTTGTTTTATCATGAAGACAATAAAATCTTGAGGATATGTTCACTTCATGTGGTCGGAGTTGATCTTCTGGGAAAGAAATAAACTAGTGTCAATAAAATTCCCCTTTGGGGGAAATTTAGGCTTGATGGTTCCGTGTACTTTGTTCATTTCGGTTGAATCTGGCTGAACTATCAGAAGCTGTGGTCTGGTTTGGCACTTCAGTCACTTGCAACTTCATGGGATCCTTTTTGCTGTTTCAAAGCAAGAGCTACGGGTTATAAATAGAGAGCTAAACCTCGCTGACAGAGTGAGCTCAGTAACAATTC
Source organism: Pteropus vampyrus (assembly GCF_000151845.1). Lineage (NCBI taxonomy): Eukaryota > Metazoa > Chordata > Mammalia > Chiroptera > Pteropodidae > Pteropus > Pteropus vampyrus. The sequence goes on along the minus strand of NW_011889324.1, from coordinate 366,068 downwards.
TATCTATAGAAAATGTAAAGTTTACCAAGAGTGAAATAATTTGTTTTACCTTTGCTACTTCAGTCATTTGAGGAATTTTGGCCCCGTTCTCTAGGCACAGCATATTGTATGTATTATACGTCTTCAGACGTATACCACCTAGATGTTTTGACATGCCTCAAAATTAGTAGACAAATTCTTTTCATGTCAAAATTACTGCAAAAGATAATTTCTAGTGAATTAAAATTCCCAGTGGAATCTAGCAGGGATATCTCCATTTTTAACAATACCTAACAGTTTCAAATTTTACATCTCTTTTCTCTGTATATTACCATATACTTCATTCTTACTGATGTTCAGCTCTTCACACTTGAGCAACAAAACTGGATGGCAAAGCACGTATGCTATACATTTTGGTGACTGGAAGTGCATCTTAGCATTTTGTATCCGTGGATGACTAAGCCTGGGTTTACCAATTTCATTCCAGTTTTTGTCAACTGGCAATGATTAGTCTTCCAATTTTATTGAAAATAATTGGTAATCACCTGACAGGTAAAGGAATTGTTACAACATATACTTTGAATTCTGAGTGAGCTTTTTGCGCCCTGTTGGTTTCTGTAGTGAAATTTTATTCAATGGAATAAAAACAGCTTAAGTGAGAATGAAAGGACAAGAGGGGTAGTAACTTTGGCAACAAAATATAAATATTTAAGGAAGCTTTATGTAGTCTGGCTCACTAGCTGAAGCAAAACAGTTCCTGTGGGATTTATTCTAGTTTTTAAGCGTGAAGTCCATCCATAATACCCAAGCTTTTTCTTCACAGGGAGGAGCTTTGTGATATGGCAGGCAGGATTACAGGCTACTCCTTGACCCAAGGAAGCAATATTGATGGTATAAGAACGAGGTCCACCAATCTCTTGAAGGTTTACCATAGCCACAGCCCAGGCTAAGTTGGAGAGAGGGCGTTCCCACACCTCAATGTTGTCTTCCTGAAAAGTAAGCCAAGAAAATAGGTGTGAAAACTTGGTAGCGAGCAATAAACTGCCTTGCTAGTTGTGACATTCAGTTTTATTGTCAGAACTAATGAACACTTCGAGGAAAAATTAAAATTATCCCGTAGCATGTTTTGGAAATAGAATGATTCTAGCAAAACTCTTCATTACTGATTATATTGAGATTTAAAAAAATATATTCTTGAAAGATCAGTACATATCGTCACACGACAGATTTAGGCCCAAGACAAACTTGGTACTTGGGTACAAAGCCATCTTAAAGTACACACCCAAAATAAACATTTGGATGAATTATAAACCAGAAGGCGGGAGAACATGTTCCGAGCCAATTCCTATTTTCTCCCATAGAACATTACAGTACCTTTCTAAGTAGGTACCCCTGCTTGCCCAAGGGGTCCTGGTTGATGGCAATTACATCTTTATTCTGAAGGAGGGCTTTGGCTTGAGGGCTGATGTGTCGGAGGTCATTGGACATGAGTAATGGAGCTGCCATGATAGCCCAGAGGGCCATCTGAGTTATCTGCTGATCCCAGCTGAGGCCGAAGTTGCCAATCACTAACTGGGACAAAGAATGGAAGAATTCAAATGAGAGAAGACAGAATCATTCTTAAAGTTGCCCAGACAGAAGCCACTTTCCATGGCACCCTGCTCTGAGTACTCACAAAAAGCCTGCTCCCAGGAACTTGCCAATTTATCTTGAATGTCAAGAAGGAAACAGGCCCACTGCAGGGGTTTGACCAAGGACGGCTCACGTTCTTACCATATCTGGGTCATTCCAACCCCCTGGTCCCGCGACACTAACAATTGTCTTCTGGTTAGAAGATGTCCAGTCCAAGATACTCTTTACACTTTGCCAAGAATCATAAATGTCCCCAGAATTTCTCCAGTGATTGCAGTACTCTCGGATTTCTGTGTAATTGGGCTGTGGAAACATAACTTCTGTTTACTTTTTACTACCATTCTTGTGAGTTGAAAATCAATTTAAAGAGGCACTGTGGCCTTCTCTTTAGTTTAGAGCTTAACGGTCTCCATGAAGAGAGCTAAATTAAACTCTTATATAATGGAACTTCGTTGTAAGAAGTTTGCTTCAGAAGTAGGCAATATAACTGAAAATCCCTACATAAAATGGCTTTAACACTGTTTATGCTGGAAATTTACCAATGGTAACTAGGTACTGGGATTATGGCAGATTTAAATTTTTTGCACACTTCACTGTATTTTCAAACTTCTAAAATGAAGTAACATGTAACGAGTAACATGTATTACTTTTATCAGAAATAATAAATGATCTTAAGTAAAAATAACAGCTGTAAAATTACAGAGAACTCATCAAGCATATGATAAGGCAATCTGAATCCTAGGTATATAATTTGTTAATGGAATGAATAAAAGTTTGTAAATAGGCACGTGGGATATTCAAGGATAAAAGTTTGTAAATAGGCACGTGGGATATTCAAGGATTGAGAAAGAGGTGAAAAGTATTTTACAGAGATTTGAAGAAAATAACAAGGATTTGTTCTATAAATAATTATTCATTTCCAATATGCTAGGGATATAGTGACTAAATCAGACAAGGTTCCTGCCCTCCTGGAACTTAACATTCTAGCAGGGGAGACAGACAATAAACCAGTCAACACATAATTCCATATCGTGCTAAGGTCTTAGAAGGAAAGTGAAAAGGTTAATGTGATAAAGAATGACTGGATAGACAGCTATTTTAGAGAAGACCTGTATGAGTCTGTGGCGTTTGGTCAGAGACTTAAATGTTAAGAAGAAGTTAAGAAAACTTAGGCAAGAACATACCACGCAGAAAACAAAAATCAGGTATAAAAGGCCCTGAGGCAGCAATAGGCTTGGAGTGTTTGAGAGACAGAAAGAATACCAGTGCAATGAGTGAACCAGTGATCAGAAATGAGGTTGGAGAGGCAGGTCAGGGACAGATCAGTGGAGCTTGATTTTGTTCCAAGTGCAATGGGAAGCCAGTTAAGGGTTTTAAGCAGAGGAGTGATATGATTCCATTTACATTTTAACTAGAACACTCTGGTGCTGCTTGGCAAATGGATGGAGGTAGGGGAGAGTGGAAGTAGAGAGATCAGGCTGTTGGGAGAAGTCTGGGTGGGAGATGATGGTGGCTTGAACGACCAAGGTGGATGCAGAGGAAATGGAAAGAAATGGGCTGATTCTGGATATATTTTGTGGTTGTTAACAACAGGATTGCTAGTGGATAGGTTGTGAACCGTGAGACAAAGGGAAGACTCAAAGATGACTGACTTCTCAAGTGGTGGTAGCTTAGACTCCAATTATAGCAGTGGGGATGGTGAGAAGTCGTTGGATTCTTGGGAGAGATGGTAGGATGAGACTGTTAAGTAAGGTTGGACTTTGAAGGAGACCTTTATCTTCTTTGTTCTCAACTTCTGAAAATCTATCAGCAAGGTTCTATTAGATTCTGGGCTCACTAGCTCACCTTACGAAAGGGCCACATATAAAGGGGCCACTCACAGGAGTACACAATACTTCTGCCAGTCTTGTTCAGGGCCAAGGACATGTGCTTATAACCTGTATGAGACAACAAAAGGTAAATTAAGGGAAAGAAGGACATTTCCAGCTGGGGCTTTATAGTTTTAAAAAAGGCTGCCTGCAAGGGTCATGTTTATATTTTAAACCAGTAGCAGAGACAGGTAGCTGCTCTGTGCTGAAATTGTATTTAATACCTTCCAGAGTGCTGGGATTGTTCTGAGGATGTAGTGCGGGATAATGCATATACTGAGGAAAGGCAGGAATGAAGATCCTCCTTTCTCTGTGATTATTTGACATCTGAACGCTTTCTCAAGTGACATTATAGAGAGTTAGAAACTATTTGTAATTAACTCTTGAATGAAAAGTGCACAATATTAGCCATGGTTAGGCAAGCACGGATTTTACATTGCATGAATGAATGGGTGCATGGACAAACTGGAAGAAGAGAAGAGGTAGGAGCTCTGACACATTAAGAGTGATTATGTCCAGTATTGTCACTGGGTACTTAAAATGAGAAGATTAGTTCTGTGGATGCTCAGTTACCTTGGCCTCAAAGTTCTTCTCTTTGCTCATGGCTAAATCTCTTGAATGAAACATACCATCTGCTAACTGTTCCACACTGTCACAGTAACAACCATCAAATTTTAGCAGATCTACTCCCCAGCTGGCAAAGGTCTTGGCATCAATGTCATAGTATCCCAAACTCCCAGGGTAGCCTGCACAGGTTTTCTTCCCAACATCTGCATAAATCCCTAGCTTCAATCCTTTGCTATGGACCTGAAATGAAAGAAAAGAGTCACCACAATAGAAGGGCGATCATGAAGTAGAAAGAGAGAAGCACTCCAGGTTGGGGACAGAGATCCCTACAGTTCACCAGGTATTGCAGCCTTTTCTTTTTTCACAAGTCCCCTGAATTATCCAGATGAGTTTGTTGGGAGACAAAAGACAAATCTTCCAGTCCTGCCAATTTCTAACTGCACATGTAAGCTATAGCATAGAACTGAAAAGAAAGCTTTCAGCCACTCTAATCTTCCTCTGACAGGAACCTACTAGTTACCTTTCTAGGGCAATGATAGATTTATCTGGATAAAGACTCTCTCCTTGACCAAACCTAATTTAGGATCCTCTGAGCCCTCTTCTCAAGTAGGCCTCAATCTTGGCCTTTAGTGTCCAGTTTTAGCAAGAATCCTGCTAAGTCATCCCCCAACCCTTGATATGTGATCAAGTTCCTCATTTTTCACCCTTGATGTCTTAAGTCCTTGGCCCAGCTTCAGCAAGAATTCCCCCTCCCTTTCATGTCTCCTCTTAGTAATTTTCCATTCACTGACCCTTCTCAATCTGCCTGTTGGCTATAAATCTTCGCTAGTCTTTGTTATATACAGTACTGCAATAGTACCGAACAAAATCTGCCTTAATTGTCTTTAACTAATGTCTGGCTCTGTTACTCTTTCATAACCTCCAGAATGTTCCTTCTATCTTCTAAATTCTAATTTATAGTACAATTGCAATACCGCTCAAAGCTTATATGGAAATATATGCACACATATGTCAAAAACCAAGTTCCTTTTTTCCTCCCAGAGAATTCGGCCATTTCAGCAAAAGGAGAACTTCTCCAAGATGGGCCTCAAGAACTATTGCAAAACATGTATCTGCTGATGGGATGAGAATTCCACCTGCTATACCTTACAATTCAATGTTCAGATAATGGCAGTTATTTTACTTTCTAAGTGTTTCTGAACAAACTTCCATATGGAAATGTTTACAGTCTCTTGAATGAAAAAGAAAATTGTCTATAAACTCACATAATTAGCTAGGTGGCGGATCCCACTAGGAAAGCGAATAGGGTCTGCCTGAAGTCTGCCTTTTGAATCTCTTTGTGCAGCCATCCAACAGTCATCAATGCAGAGGTACTCATATCCGACTTTCTTCCAGCCATCTGAGTCCATGAGATCTGCCATCTGCATGAAGAGCTTCTCACTGAAAGAGAAATCCCAAGAATCATTACAATTCATTAAACAAATGCTTGGGTACCTCCTATTTGTTAGGTACCTTGGGCCTTAACAATTGTTTTCGACCCAGTAATAGTTGGGTAGTAATCACAACCAATGCAAGGTAAAATGGACTGGGCCCTTTTTCTTCTCCTTCCCCTTCCCTCTTATTATTCTACCCCAAATCCCTGAACAATTAAAACAGGAATGAGAAATACATGAAATTGAAAAGGCTATTAGAACTAAGAAGAAAGTTCAGTAAAGTTAGAAACTACAAAGTTAACATAATCAACAGCTTCCTTAAATACCAACGATAACCTTGGAGAAAAACATACCATTGACAAGAGCAACCAAAAAAGCAATAGGAAACCTAAAGTACCTAGAGATAAATTTAAGATATGTGCAGGGCCCATAGGAATAAAACTATGATGTTCCCAAATGATTTGAATAAAAAGAGAGACATTATTTTACTCTTGGATAAGAAAACTCAAAATTAAAAAAAAAAGCTAATTCTCCCGACACACCTTTACACATTTAATAAAACCTTGAAAAAAATCCCAAAAGGACCTTTTAAGAAACTTGGCAACATGATTGAAAAAGTTCACCTAAAAGATTAAACATGTGATCATTCAGCAAAAGATAAACGAAGCTGGTGTAGTACCAGTAGCATTAGAATACTCAGATCAATGGAATTAAAGAGAGTTCAGAAAGAGATCCTTCCAGCCATCTGGTACCATGGGATTTAGTATATATGAAATGTGGCATTCCTTATAAGAGAATAAAGTCCAGACAGATTAAAGATTTTAATATTTAAAAGATCCATAAACATGCTAGTAGAAAATGTAGGTGACTATATTATCTTCAGGTAGGAAAAGACTTTCTCAGCACGATGCCAGAGTCAAAAATCACAGAGGAAAAAAATGATGTTTGATACATAAATATCAAAACCAACATGTAGCAAGAACCACTATATTCACAACATATGAAAGAGAAAAAAAAAACACAAAAAATGCCAAGCAAAAAACAACCCCCCCAAAACAAACAAAAACATTCCAGTTGAAAAATAAGGAACAGTCGATCTATAAAAAAACTAGAGAGCCATTTAACATATGAAAAGATGTTTAATCTTATTAGTAATCAAATAAATGAAAATAAAAACACCTAACAGATAGGCAAAGTTTTAAATAAATGACAAAAATGCAGTGCTGGCCAGGGTGTAGGGCAGTGCTGGCCATTGTTGGGAATGTGCACTTGTAAAACTTTTGGGGAGGATAGTTTGATATATCACAAAAAGAGCAAACCCTTTGGCCCAGTAATTAGACTTCCAAGGAAAGAATCAGATGATGTACAATGATGTACAGTTTTATTCACAGTAATGAAAAATGGAAGAGCCTGAATAGCTATCAACAGGAATTTGCTTAAATAAATTATGGTATATACATACAATTTGCATTTATGAAACTCTTATTCTGTGCCAGGCACTCCGCTTACATTTAGGAAGGGTAGGTAATTTGTCCAAGGTCACACGGCTAAGTAAGGATGAGCCAGAACTCGAATGCAGGCAGGCAAAGTTTAGTCTTGTTAACAACTCACAACATAAACATGATCTCATTTGTATAGAAAATAATGAAAAAAAGAAATCTGTCTTATTTACTAGAAAACTATTCCAAGGCTGTGTATTAACATTTTAACCATGATTATTTCTGGCTAGTGGAATGAAGGGAATCTTTATTTTCATTATACTATTTACTATCTACAGTTTTTGCATCAATCATTAGTTTTATAATCAGATACAAAAATAAGACAACTATCACTGAGAAAAAAATGAGAAAACAAAAAGAAATATGTGATGGGCACAATTGCTACACACTTTACCCCAGGGTCACAATGGACTTAGCCTGAAACTTAGATCAATTAATTCTGTGATGTTTGACCAATACCCTGACCTTACCCGTAAAGCTGTAAAGACATAAAAAGGAATAACTTACGGGCACTGGGATGTACCATACTGCTGATTATAGAGCGGCCTCTTCACCACAGGTGTCTTTATTATGTTTAAGAACTATTCTGTTATTAACCAATGTCACCCCAATAAACAATAAAAAAAGCAACTGACATGACGGGTACTAACCAGATTTATGGGGTGATCATTTCTTAAGTTATATAAATGTCTAATCACTATGTTGTACACCTGAGCTAATATCATGTTAACTGTAATTGAAAACAAAATTTAAAAAAAAAAAGACCTATTTTACAGATCCTTTTGAGTCAGCTTCCTGGGATAAGAGCTGTTATTCCCAATTTACAGACAAGGAATGTGTGGATCAAATAGGTTCAATACCTGCCTTATGAAGCCTTGCTGGGGAAGGTCAGCGAGAAGACGTTGACTCTCCAGTAGGACCTGGCAATCAGAGGCTCCTCACCCATTCCCCAGTCCTTGGAATGTGCATTCTACTTGCTTCCTCTGATCCCAGAAGCTGTCCCAAGGATGTAGCCTTGAGATAGAAATGTGTTGATACTATCTGGATGGTACATGGGCATACCTCGCTTTGTTGCACTTCACAGATGTTGCTTTTTTTTTTTTTTTTTTTACAAACTGAAGGCAAGAAGATACTCCAGCAAAGACCGACTCGCTTCATTGCTGTGGTCTGGACCCTAACCCGCAATATCTACAGGTACTAGCAGCGAGCACAACTGCAGTGAGTAGGAAAAACAGGACTTTTCTTCTCCTTTTTGCGTCATTGCGTTCCTTGGCTGTTACGAGGGACTTTAGAGAGACCATGGCGTCTCTGCATCTCCTCACCCTCTCGCCCTAGAATGTGGCTACCGGCTGAAAGGTTGACCTGGAGGAACTTTATACAGGCATTACCTCATATTGCTGCGCTTAGCTTTACTGAACAGCAAAGGCAGAGGAGCAGTTCACAAGAAGGGGCTGAACGGAACTGGATGGTAAATAGAGAAGGTCCCTAGCTGGGTAATCCAGAAGAGACGGAGAAGGCGGGGGCCGCTGGCCAGGCTACCAACCAAGGCGAGGGTCACACGGAAAAATTTACGGCCAGTGCCAATGCCGGGCAGTTTCCTGGGAATAAAAAAAAGCAGCTGCAGTAGGGAAGCTCTCCCTCGGGCTCAACCAAACACAGAAAGGCGAAGAGAAGGGGGTACCCAATATCTCTGATACCTGATACAGGAATCCGGCTCTTCTTTGCAGTCGATGTTGCACATGAAGCGCTCCCAGTGCAGCCAGCCCATGGTAGGGGTCATGGCCAAGCCATTATTCAGGGCCCAGGCCACAGGAACATCCCAGAGAACGAGGGCCAGGAAGCGAAACGCAAGTATACAGCCCGGCTGCTGGACTCCGCTCATCAGTCTCATCATCACTGTAACCATGCCTAACAGATTTCCCCAGTAAACTGGGCTTTTAAGGTTAACCTTAGGGGCGGGCCAATCACTGGAGAGTTATTAAGAAATGACGTTACTGTTTCTCAGGCAACTGGGGAGGTGGCCCAATGATCAGTCATGTAAGACGCACTGCGACCAATCATACACTTCTTCCCTTGACTTTGGCCCGCCCCATTTCCATACCAGAAGGAAGTGCGGCACTTTAGTGATCCCGAGTTTAAGCCGAAAGCTGCTCACGTGACCGAGATCTCACATGACGTAGTGCTCACGTGATCAACCGCTTACGTGAGCAGAAGTAGTTCTGGTCGTCGTCTACTGTCTCGCTATAGCCGTTTGAGGGAAGAAGGAGGAAAATTATCCGGTACCGTTAGAGGTTGGTGTGTGGGTGGGAACTGGGGACCCAGGGGTGGTGATGATGAAGACCAAAGCGTGGTCCGCGGGCCGCCTCCGCCTTTTTCGCTCTCTGCTTTCCCCTCCCCCGCTCCTCTCCTCCCCCATCTCAGTGCCGGGAAGCTGCCTTTGCTGCGCCTGGTGGGGAAATGGTGGACGTCGTGACTGTGTATGTGTTTTTGTATATCCGTCTGTCGGGGTGGGTCTCAGGGGACCCTTAACAGAAACCTGAAGGTGAAAAACGTTTGAAAAGTACGTCCTTGGATTAGGAAAAACAGTTATCGAGACTAGTGGTCTGAGTGCTGGTCCATCGTTTTAGGCACTCATTCACCACTGCCTGATTGTCTTGTCTGTCTGTAGTGGGAGGCACCAAGTCAATTTTATCTGTAAAGTCACATCTAGGCAAATTATACGTGCCTGACAGAGGCGCCCAATAAATGTTTTTACTGAGTTGAATATTTAAATAACATTTATTTTTCTGCTTATTACAATTGTTCAATTCTGAACATTCGAAAAATAACAGTATACTATTTTAAAAAATACACGTAATTCACCATCTTCAGATAACACCTCAGCATTTCAGTGTATAAAAAGTATGTGTATAACACATATAAATACACAAATTCTTAACTCACAGATGGAATCCTGGTTCCTACTTGAGGCAACAGAGCCCTCTTGGTCTTCCCAGGAGATACAGTAATGAAGCAGAACCTCCCTGCCACTACAAAGGGATGTTAAGGCCTAGAGTGCTGCAGGGACATTAAATGGGATGGGTCATCCAAGAGCTGAGGCAGGCAAAAAACCAGTCTAAATCTATCGCTCAGACCTAAAGATGGTTTATAGGGAGACTGTTACCATCGCAGATGCAATGTGCCAGTCACATAATAGGCAATTAGTAACTGTTTGTTGAATTGAATCCTCAGTATAGTTTTATGGCAGTTATTACACTTTGTACTTTCTTTTCAGGAGGCCCAGTGTTCCCAGACCATGTCAGATAAGCCATCCACATACCAAATTAGAAACTTTTATAAAATTTGCTGTACCATATTCCAGAAAAGGAAGCATTTTAATTTGTTTCATATTATTCTTTTTCAGAAATAAAAGTAATTGCTCTGTAGAAAATTAAAAAGACACAAATTTTAGAAATAAAATACAAAAAGCCATAAACCTACCACTCAGAGAAACCACTGTTAACATTTGACATATTTCCCATGCATATATTTTTCCTAACATTGTTTATTAAATTCTAATTATAGTGATTTTAAAAGAGTAAAACTGTATAGTAGTATATAGGATGAAAAATAGAAATCCATTTCACTCTTCTTACTCTCCAGTTCTGTTCTCAAAAAAACAAGTTTGTATTATATACTTCTAGATCATCTTCTATGCCTTTGCAAACATGTATATGCATGCTTATATTTTAAAATAAGTAGGGTCATACTATGCATTCTTTCATTTAGTATATTTTGGAAATCATCCTAGGTCAGGGCAGATCTTTTTTTTTTTTTTTAACAACTTCATAACATTGCGTTTTAAGGATAAAGTATAATTCATTCAGTCATCCTATTGATGGATAGTTAGGTTTCTAATTTTCTGCTATTACTAACAGTGCTACAGTGAACATTTGTATTTCTGTTGGCCAGGCCCTGTAAGGAATTCTAGCAGGGTTGAAGGATATATGTTTTTTCATAGTTGAGATGAAGTAGCTGTGATCTCAGGTCATTTAAGATTATAGTATAAGTAATTTCTGATGTTATTAAATATTTTTATAATTTTTAAATTAAGTGTGTAATGTTCTTAATAAAATACCTTTCAAAGAATATATAGCTTCATAAATCTTTGTCTGAATTTTAGATCATTTACTTTAGGACACATAATGAAATGGATTTATGATATCAAAACATTTTCAAATTCCAGAAATACTGTATAAACTTTCACGTCTGGGAGCGTATTAGCTTGTGAACCCTGAATATCAGTATTGATTTATCCTCACTGTTTAGTTTTCACTATCTTGATGCCTGAAAATGGCAATTAATTCTGGTTTTAACATGCATTTTTGATGATCGATGAGGTTTGAACATTTCCCAGACTCCTCTCCTGTATCCTCATATGTCTATTCCCTTATATTTATTTAATCTGTTATCAAGTCCTGCAAGGCCCACTGCTTTGAATGCATAGATCACATCTTTCCTCCCTTTTAAAAAAAAAAACTGTTGTTGCTTTAGGTGAATATCTCTAGGAAATATATCTCTAGAAGACCAGGGTTCTGTTTGAGTGCCATACAGTTGCCACAGCGATCTATCTTGAAAGGCTTCTGAAGAGGTCACTTCCCTTTCCTCACTCACTTTCCCTTCCCCTCACTCTCTTCTCTTCAATTCTTCTTCCCCTCACTCCCTTCTCTACTCTCTCCCTTACCCCCTCACTCCTCTCATTTCACTCCCCTGTTAAAAGGCCCTTAGTGTTTGTCTGTCAAAGAAGGCTTTTGGGATCTGATCTCTGCCTTGCCAGCCATATCGCCTGTCTTGCCTCTTCCTGTTTTTTTTTTTTTGCTTCATAATTTTTAAAGTTTGTTCATGGATCTCTGAACTGGTTAGTCTGTTTTATCTAACCATCCTGAGCCAACTGATGGAATTGGCCAAACGGGCCCTGCTTTACCACCCTTTCACTCTGCACAGAATTCTGTCATAGCAGAGAGAATGTTCATTTGCCCTTTTGTTTTTCGTAAAGACATACAGTGCCACTGTAGGACCATAAGTCCTTTCTGGGCGTATTGGTCCTTGTATGCCAGAGCCAAGTACTAGACCTGTCAACCAAAAATGTAAAGAGAATGTGTGAATTCCCCATAATGTCTTTTTTCCATTTATCTCTTAGGCCTTAACAGAGCCCTAATTTTATCAATTTGCATGAGTTCTTTATATAATAAGGGTATTAATGTTTTTGTTGCAGGTATCTTTTCAAACATATTGTTTGTCTTTTAATTCTGTTTAATCTTTTGACGTAATGAAGTTTTTATATAATCATATAAAGCCATTTTTATTTGGTGACGTCTTCCACTGATTTTGTTGATATTAATTTTTTACACCTTTTTATTGACTATAATGTTAATGTATGGTCAATGTAGAAAACTTAGAACATAAAGAAATTTCCAAAGAAAACATTCCCTGACACAAAATCTCCCGTAATCCTACCATCCAGAAGTAACCACCGTTAATGGTATCCAACACATAATAGGTATCGAATAAATAATTGTCGAATGAACAAATTAGCAATTTGGTGTGGTGTTTTTGTTTTTATGTCTTACAAAAAAGCTATCTGTGTCTTTGAGTGTTGTATTAATAGTTTACTTTTTTTCTTGCTATATTGTGAACATTTTTTCATGATAATAGTCTTCTTATTCTTTTTCAGCTGCACTGATATTGCATTGAGCCAAGCTTGCCACCAAGAGCCTAACAGTCACCATGATGCTGAGCACTGAAGGCAGGGAGGGGTTCGTGGTGAAGGTCAGGGGCCTACCCTGGTCCTGCTCAGCCGATGAAGTAATGCGCTTCTTCTCCGATTGCAAAATCCAAAATGGCACATCAGGTATTCGTTTCATCTACACCAGAGAAGGCAGACCAAGCGGTGAAGCATTTGTCGAACTTGAATCAGAAGATGAAGTGAAATTGGCTTTGAAGAAGGACAGAGAAACCATGGGACACAGATATGTTGAAGTATTCAAGTCCAACAGTGTTGAAATGGATTGGGTGTTGAAGCATACAGGTCCGAATAGTCCTGATACTGCCAATGATGGCTTCGTCCGGCTTAGAGGACTCCCATTTGGCTGTAGCAAGGAGGAAATTGTTCAGTTTTTTTCAGGGTTGGAAATCGTGCCAAATGGGATGACACTGCCGGTGGACTTTCAGGGGCGGAGCACAGGGGAGGCTTTTGTGCAGTTTGCTTCACAGGAGATAGCTGAAAAGGCCTTAAAGAAACACAAGGAAAGAATAGGGCACAGGTACATTGAAATCTTCAAGAGTAGCCGAGCTGAAGTCCGAACCCACTATGACCCACCTCGAAAGCTCATGGCTATGCAGCGGCCAGGTCCCTATGATAGGCCAGGGGCTGGAAGAGGGTATAATAGCATTGGCAGAGGGGCTGGGTTTGAAAGGATGAGGCGGGGTGCCTATGGTGGAGGTTATGGAGGTTACGATGACTATGGTGGCTATAATGATGGGTATGGCTTTGGGTCTGATAGATTTGGAAGAGACCTCAATTACTGTTTTTCAGGAATGTCTGATCATAGATACGGAGATGGCGGGTCGAGTTTCCAGAGCACCACAGGGCACTGTGTACACATGAGGGGATTACCTTACAGAGCCACTGAGAATGATATTTATAATTTTTTTTCACCTCTTAACCCCATGAGAGTCCACATTGAAATTGGACCCGATGGCAGAGTTACTGGTGAGGCAGATGTTGAATTTGCTACTCATGAAGATGCTGTGGCAGCTATGGCAAAAGACAAAGCCAATATGCAACATAGATATGTAGAGCTGTTCTTGAATTCTACTGCAGGAACAAGTGGTGGGGCTTATGATCACAGCTATGTAGAGCTCTTCTTGAATTCTACAGCGGGGGCAAGCGGTGGTGCTTATGGTAGTCAAATGATGGGAGGGATGGGCTTATCCAACCAGTCTAGTTATGGAGGTCCTGCTAGCCAACAGCTGAGTGGTGGTTACGGAGGTGGTTACGGTGGTCAGAGCAGTATGAGTGGATATGACCAAGTTCTGCAGGAAAACTCCAGTGACTATCAGTCAAACCTTGCGTAGGTAGAGGAGTACTAAACAGCTACTACAGAAATAAAAGCTGCATTTATGGGAGTTGAATAGAATGGGAGGGATGTCTAGCATATCCAGTATGATTGATAAATGGGAAATATTCTGATCACTCTTGGTCAACTTTCCTTTTTTCTTCTTTCTTTCTCTCTTTTTTTTAAGAAAGCAAAGATTAAGTTTAACACTTTTGCATTACAAGCTTGTGATTTATGCTTACTGTAAAATGGAAGTCAAGATTGTTTTCAAACTTCAAGCTCAGTAATTTTGAACACTGAGACAGTCATCTAGGATGTAATAACAGTTCAGTATTGACCATAACTGTTAAAACAATTTTAAGCTTTCCTCAAGTTAGTTATGTTATAGGAGTGTACCTAAGCAGTAAGCATATTTAGGTTAAAGCAGTTTCACTTATGTTAAATGTTGCTCTTATACCACAATACATTGAAAATTTTGGATGCATGTTGAGAAACATGCTTTTCTGTAAAACAATATAGGAGCTCTGTCTACGATTCAAAGTGAAAACATTTGGCATGTTTGTTAATTCTAGCTTTTTGGTTTACTATCTTGTAAGGCACGCGAGTGTACACTTTTACTTTTTTTTCTTAAGATCTGGGACGATTTTGAGATGTAATACCAATACTTTAGGAGTTTGGTCATGTCATTTGTATGAAATTCTGGAGCTTTGATTTAAATCTTTCCTTGTATTGTGATTTCCATTAGATGTACTAAGTGAAACTTGTTAAATAAATCTTCCTTTTAAAAACTGGAAAAATAATCTTGTACAGCTTTATTTTTCTTATGTTCTGTCATGAGTCATTTTACACAATCCTCTGCTGTGGAAGTTGATAAGTTGTTTTTAGTTTCTTAATTATTATAAACATACGTTAGCATGTATCATTATTTCTAAGATATATTCCTAGAAGCGGAATTTCTAAGTCAAAGGTACATATTTTTAAGGCTTTTGATTTATATTACCAGAAAGATGATGGTACTTTGTGTTTCCACCAAGAGTATGTTTTTTGTTTTTTTTTTATCTCCTTCCCCCACCATAGCCTTCTTGATGATGCACATTATTCTTCATCTTGGCCAGTTTGTTAGCTGAAAAATGGTATACCATTGCTATTTTAATTTGTATTTCTTTGATTAATGTTGAGGCGGAGCAATTTTCTGTTTGTTTCTAAGCTTATCGCCGTGTCCACAGGACAATTGGGCAACTCTGGAGACTATCAAGACAGCATTTTCCAGAATCCAAAGAAAAAGCAAACAGTCATCTTCCTTTCATTTAACCAATAATGAGAAGATTTAAGTCACATTTCTATGTTTTGAAAAAAGTAGGTCTGTGTTATAGAAATGCAGTCTCCTCCATAATCTCATTGATAGTCTCTAAACACCCTGTAATCTTTTTTCAGGGGCATTTAAACCTTGTTTTAAACCAGTGGTTCTCAAACTTCAGCATGCACCAGGATCCTCTGCAGGGCTTGTTAAATCATTGATTACTGGGGCCCCACTCCTAATTTCTGAAATTCCATAGCTCTGGGGGTGGTGCTTGAGAATCTGCTGATGCTTATTTTACAACCGTGACCATGTATTGTGACCCATCAAAGTGCTTTAATGGCTAAAGGCCAATTTAAATCCTAAAATAACAACTTTAAGAAGCAGCTGCCTTCATGATCCCTGATTGCCTCCCCTTATTCCAGTGACAAGTAGCTAAACTTTCTATTAAAGTGCCAACTGCACGTGATTATTTACAACACCTTGTATCTCCCATGAGGACTTCGGATGCCTGTGACATCCAGGGTTGTCTTACATTGCTGCCTATGTAATGACCATTAAAAATTATACCTCTCAATGATCTTCAGGCCTGGACACCCTCAGTAGCAGCTGCACCTGAACGTCTACAGATCTCTTTGTAGATCTGACCAGAATGGAAATGGATTGTTATCCTTGGTATGTTTAGAGCTGGGATCCCAGAGAAACACTGAGATGGGAAGTAAATATCAAGTTGATATTACCTGCTTCATTTCATTCAAGGACACTTTATTGAGCCCTATTTCTAGAAAATCATTCACACTGAGGATACACTTGGGTAATATGAGATTCTTTGATGACCTCTAATATCTGACATAGCTGAAAGAGCAAGAAATCCATTTTGACTCATATCCTATTGAGTCAGTCATTACTTCCTCTCATCAGCCCTTCAGGAAAACTTTCTCAGAGGATTCACAAGTAGGTGTTTTTTGCTTTCCAGGCTGCTAAGTTAATTTTCCGGAATGTTCTCTATAAGCAAAGATTCTCCAGTTAGCCACTAGATGTCACCAAATCCCAGGAAAGGATAAAGCTCTCAGATCTAAGATGTTTGCTTTCTCTTTGCTGGATAAGAAAACTCAGAAGGGCTCAAGGAGTCTCAGAGGTCAGTGGTCAGCACTAGATGTATAAAAAGAGACAGCAGTACCTGTAGAGACAGCAGTACCTGTAGGGACAGCAGCACAGATGCACGTGCGGATGGATGCATGCACATGTACATGCTCACGCGCGCACACACACCACCTGAGAGTCTTTCAAATCTAACATTCTAACACTTCTCAGGAGAGTTTCCTGGGAGGTAAAGTGGGTAACCAACCCATACCCCCAACCACCAAGTCAGGGGATTCATTTTTGACTTCACCCGTGAGCAATTTGGCAGGATCAGGCTGAAAAGTCTGCAGCCACAACTACCATGGCCTAAAGAGATCTCCACCAATGGCTTGTGCCAGTGGTTCTCAGAGTGCAGTTCCTAGACCAGTAGCATCAGCATGACCTGGGAACCTGTTAGAGATGCAAAGTCTCAGGCTCCATGCCAGACTGACTGAATCAGAAATTCTGGAGATGGGGTGCAACAATCTGTTTTAACAAGCCCTGCAGGTGATTCTGATGCTCAGAACCATGGGCTTCTGCATGGATTTCTTCATTCACCCATTCATTTATTGCCGTATTCATCCAACTACAAAGGAGGCCTCTAAACCAGACACCATCCTATCTGTAAGCATGGCACATCTTCTGTATCTCCCCCACCAGCAAATTGATATGAAAATGCATTGCAAATTCTTTTCCAAATCAAGATCCTTTTCCATCAGAGAATTCCTAAGCTGTCAGCAAAAAGGAGGATCTCTCCAAAATGGGCCTGGAGGACTATTACAAAAGAGGTAACCACTGATTAAATGAAATTCCACTCGCTATGCCTGATACCAAGCTGGGAGAGTCACAAGGGCCATTGCACAACCCGCTCCCACACTGGTGGAAATTCAGTCTTGTGAATGCAAAGCAGGCATGTCCCAGGGGTCACCAGGTTAGCGCCATGCAGGACTCCAATCTGGAAGTGACCAGCTTAGGTTGTGCCTGGAGCCTGTGTGTGGAGGCCACTGTCCCCCAGCAGTGATCGGCACAGACACATGCATAGAACACACC
The DNA here is from genome assembly GCF_000151845.1 of Pteropus vampyrus. NCBI lineage: Eukaryota > Metazoa > Chordata > Mammalia > Chiroptera > Pteropodidae > Pteropus > Pteropus vampyrus. Next base: position 348,524 of record NW_011889324.1, on the reverse strand, counting down.
ACCCACCAGATAACAGCCCTCTGAAAAAAGAGAATGTTCGGCTTCTGAAAGAAGAGATGGGCACTGAGAAACAACTTCTGAGAATCGCCGTAATTTATTCAGCAATTATTTCTGAACCATTTTCCTATTCCAATGCTCTGTCCGACCAATACAGTAATTAGGACATTTACCTTTATATTGTGAGGACTCCTTTACCACGGTCTTTTCTTTTTCTTACTCCCTCTCTCTCCCTCCCTCCTCCCTGTCTCCTACCTACTTTGCATTGGGCTGGTTTCTCACGATGTCATTACATCGTCAATGCTATCCCCACTTTAGAGATGAAAAAACTGTCAGGGAGGGCGAGGATTAGCTTAGTCTTTGGGAAAGAAGCAGGATGCCCAAGGGGAGGAGGAAATGATGTCTGGCGTGGGGGGAAGGGAAGGAAATGGCTTAGGTCTGTTTGGGACGGTGTAAAGGTTGCAGTGCCCTGCGACCTGTGTGGTGACTGTGGCGGTGATCAGCGCTGCGTCCAGCTCACCTTCTCTGTTGCTCTCCAGCCCGTAGTCCCTTTTCCCTACCGAAAGCCCGCAGCTAGGCAGGGGAAAAGGTCAGATAGGGGGCCTCAGGAGGGTGGAGAGAGAGTTTGATAAGAATCATTCCTTTCTCTCAGCTCCTGCAGTCCAGAGACCCTCAGTCTGCCCCCTTCCCCTCGCCCCTAGTATATCTCGTTTCCGGAAAGGGACAGAGAAGAGGCTGCCAGGGCAATGGCGGCCGGCGGCGTGGGGCTGGCGCTGGCCACTGGAAAGGGGGAGTGGTCAGCGTGGCGAATGGCGGATGGTGACGAAGGGAAGGAAGGGGAGTCTGGTGTCAGCGGAGTTCGGAGACAGGGGACTATGACTTTGCTCGCTATGGCTGGGCTAGTTAACGCTGGCCTGGGAACTTCGCCCGCCATCCTGGGCCCCTCTCACTCCTTTCGGTTCAGCTAGGCGCCGGGAGCGGGAGGGCCAAGGCCAAATCTGGCTACAAGGCAGGGAAGGAACGACCCTGGACCCTCATAGGCGACCCCTCCGTAGACTTTCTCAGGCCGCCCTTCCCCCCGCCGCCGAGTCTTGGTTCTCGTGACCAGCGCCCCTCTGACCCGAGAGCAAGAGGGGGGAGTTCTCTTTTCCCTGCGCACAGTAGACACTCAGTACATGTTTATTTTCAGTTGAATGTTGATTCAGCTTTTATGGCTTGTGATTAATTCTTTTCCTTCTGTTCTCAAAACTCCCATTGCCTACTGGATTAAGGACAAACAGCTCCCCAACTGTTACAACACCATACTGGAACTTTAAATAAAGTTCTGAAAACATGTGGGTTCTTTTGTTTATTTCTCAACTGATATCGTTTTATTTTCTTACTTTAACTTTTTGTATTTCTTTTCTCTGCAGCATGCCCTAAAATGTTTTACCTCTTCTTTGAAACTTCCACTCCTCAGTTCACACTGATTTGTCTTCTAAATCTTTTTGAGCAAATAATCAGACTGCATAGTTATTACATGGTGGTTCTCAAATTATTTCACATGTGATAATTTTGAGTTTTTCTTGGGCTAGGCTGTATCTTTTGTTCTTAGCAAATATGAGGGGCTTCAAAAGTGCTTGTTGAGTTGGGTCAGGGAGAGTAACTGAAAATGGGCGTGATTTTTTTTTTTTTTAGAGATCGTGGTGATGGTTTGCACAACTCTAAATTTACTAAAAAAAATTGAATTGTACACTTAAAATGGGTGAAATTTATGAATGTAAATTACACTTGAAAGAAGTGCTTACAAATGCCTATGGAGTAATGAATAGTGGGGATATGATTTTTTTTGTGGGGAGATTAGCAGGATAAGTAAAAATACAGTGGCATAAGGAAATGACAAAGACTCTCTCTTTGACCAAACTTTAGACAGGTTCTTCCAAATCCACTTTTCAACTAAGCCTCATTCTTGGGCCCTGACCCGGGGCCCTGTCTTCATGCCTACCCCAGTTTTAACAAAAACTTTCTCCTACCCTTGATACCCGATCACCTTGGCCTGCCTTTACCAAGAATCCTGTTAAGCTGGTTTAGCAAAAATCCCCCTTCCTTGATGTCTCCTCTTAGTCATTTTCCATCCACTGACCCCCTCACTCTGTACCTGGGCTATAAATGCCCACTTGTCTTTGTTGTATTCAGAATTGAGCCCAGTTCTATACTGAAGTCTCTTTTCCTCTATAGGAATAGTACTGAAAATCTGTTTTTACTGCTTTTAACTAGTCTCTGGCTGTGTATCTCTTTGACAGAGGCACTTTCAGACAGTGCTTCTGGTAGGATATATCAGTCTACCTGCCGTGGGGGCAATTCTTTTTTAAAAGACCACGGAAAAGTACCTACTTATTCATTCATTCATAAAATACTTATAGAGTGCCTACTTATTGCCAGGGATTATGCTGGGTACCCAGGAAACAGATACAAGCAAAAACTACCTACAAGGTCTCACTCTTCATGAAGTCTAGTTAGTGGGGGAGCCAAATAACAAGCAAATAGCCATACAAGTGTATACTTGCAATAAGGATAAGTATGAGGAGGAAGGGGTCCACGGTACTATGAGAACCTATAAAAAAGTGGGATTTGACTAGTCAAGGTGGTCAGGAATTGTGCCCTGAGAATGTGATTATTGAGCTGAGAGGTGAAGGAAGAATAGAGGCTTATTCAGTTGGAGATAGGGGTTGGGGAGAAGGCTTAAGGCTATGTGTTCAGAGATGGCATAGTGAGTAAAAGGGGCTGAAAGAATGCCAGTAACTCTGGAGTTCAAGAGGCAATGGGAGAGCAGTGTGGTGGGAGTTGAGTGTGTGCTAGTGTATAGGGGTCAGGACAGCAGAAGCCAACTTAAGCTGTTATGTCTATATCCTAGAGCTGCTGGCAACCCTGTGTGTGTGTATGGTGGTGATGGTGGTGGTGGTGGTGGTGGTGGTGGTGGTAATGAATTGGATTCATCTTTTGAAAATATCACCCTGGCTACAGTATGGACAAAGGAGTGGGAAGGGGTCAGAATGTATTGGGGGAGTCCTATTAGGTATCATTGCATCAATCTAGGGTAGAAGTGATGGTAGATTGGACTGAGGTAATTGTGGTTTAGATGAAGGGAACTGGTATATTTTACAGTTACATAGGAAGTAAAATCCACTGGAATTAGCAATAGATTAGAATTGGGAGTGAGGGAGAGTGAGAAGTCAAGGGTAACTTCTGTTGCTGGCTTGTACAACTGTATATTTAAGAGTGCTGGTCAGAAACACTAACTACCAAGTTCAAGGATGAAAACTGTGATATTGGTCTTAGACTTGCTATGCTAAAGATTCCTTTGAGAGCTACATAGATAGTTCAGTGGATGGATCTGCAGCTTGGAAGGAGATTCTAGCCTGGAGATATAAATTGTGAGCTCTGTGCACATAGGTGGTAATTGAAGCCATGTGTGGGGATAATGCTGTACAAGTCAGAAGAGTATCAGAGGGAGAACATAGAAAAAAGCCTTGAGAAACTCCAGGATTTAATGTGGAGGATCGGCCTGCAAAGGAGACAGGAAAAGAGCAGCCATAGAGGTTTAAAAGAATGTTAGGAAGGGCTCGTGTCATTGAAGAGGAAGGAAAAGACTGTTTCAAGAAGTAGGGAGTGGACTGTCAACAGTGCGTTGGTACTGAGGGGTCAAATAACATGTGGACTGGAAAATGTGTGTTGCATTTAGGAATATGGAGGTCATTGGTGACTTTAGCCAGATCTATTTTCATGGAGTGACAATGCCAACATCCGGATTGGAATGGATTGGAGTGTGGTTAGCTGAGAGAGGAAGTCAAAGTTGTGGAAACAAAGTGTATAGGCAACTATTTGAAGCAGTTTGGCTAAGAAGGAAATGAAAATGCCAGGATTGTAGCAGGAATGGGATTAAGGAGGCCTTTAAAGAAAACAGGGGTAAACCTGGTGGATGTGTAAAGTTTACAATAAAGTGTCCATTGGGAACGAGTGGTTTAAATATAGTAGAGAGAAGAGATACATTAGAGCGTACATTGGCCGAGAAAGAGGAGGGTCTGGGACACAATGCACAGGTGGAGAGAGCATCTCCATCTAACAGCATGTCTGCAGGTTTATGTTTGGTGCTAGGAAGATGAGGAAGCTCCCCTCTGAAACCTCCCCCCATTATTTTTTTCTTTAAAGGGGAGTATGTTCTTCTATATGTAGAAAGAATGAGGAAGAGGAGATGTTGGAAGTTTGAAGACATTGGAGAAGGTTTAATTAGTTGTAAGAGTGAGAGTGGGTTGACCAGAGAAAAATAGGACTGCGGAGTAATGTTAACAGGCCATTTGAGGTTGTTGATGGTTAATTTATCATGAACCAAGCTTTACTTGTTCTAAGTGTATTTCTAAGTCCCCAGTATTTTATTTAATCCTCAAAGCAGTCCCACAAGGTAGTTGATAAAATGGGGAGACAGAAAACAATGTCACTTGTTTAAGGTCAAAGACCTAGGGTTGAAGCCAGATATCTAACCCAGATACTCTTTCTCCAAAGGTTATGGTCCTAACCACTACACTAAGATATATCCCCTAAACAGGCCCTGATCACTATTTACCATTGTTACATTTAGATCTACATAAACTATTTGATGGTGCACTATATTGTATGGATGTAGCACATGTTAGGATGCAGTATACATATTTTTTCTCTTATAGGCAGGCATAAACTCAGTTGCGGATCTTGTAAGAAAGCTCAGGAAGGCCAGCAGAGAACATAGAGTTGTTTGCCTTTCTGGGCCTGACTAGAGGCTCTGTCTAAACTAAGCCTCATGGTATATTGGGCCCTGACTCTTTCATAGAGTCTCCATGAATTCGCAAATTGATTTTATGCTTGACAGTCTGCTCAGTTAATTTTCCAGGAACTCTCTAGCTGTGATTCTACATTCTCAAGTCAGCCACTAGACAACACCTAATTCTAGAAACAATTCAGCTTGTTTGAAGATGGGTTACATTTAGGAAAATGGAGGTCATTGGTATAATTTTCCTTCTTTCTGCTTTGCTGTATTTTCCAATTTTCTATAGAGAATATATATAACTTTCATTTTGAGGAGGAAAATGAAGTTACCTTCTCTAAATAAAAAGGCTGACTAGGCAGAGGACAGATATCTAAGATTCAGTGCTTTTGGATATACTGTAGCTAAACATATGCTTACTCTATGATCCAACAATTCCATCTCTAGGTATATGCCCAAGATAAATGAAAGCATATGTGTATACAAAGACTTGTATATAAATGTTCATAGCAACTCTATTCATAGTTGCCCCAAATTGGAAACCCTAATTTGCATAAACAAAGGAATGGATAAATAAACAATGGTACATCCATATAATGGAATACTACTTAGCAATGAAAAAATAAGTCTCAAAAAAATTATGCTAGCGGTGGGGAAAAAATGGCGTAGATGATAGAGGCTCTGTTCATCCCTCTGGTGACCCAATCAAAGTCATGATAGAAACAAGGAGCAAACAGCAAGGAAAAATCACCTGGGATCTAGATGAACAAGCCCCACAACTAGGGAGAAATCTAAGAAATCACCCTGCAAAGGCAGAAAGTAGGACGGGATGAGGATGCGAGGCTGCCCTGTCTCAAGTGGCTGAGTGAGACAGAAGCTGTGGCAGCGGCAGACGCCTCTGAAAGGGGCCATGTTCGTGAGTGGACTTTTCCGGTGACGGACCTGCTCACTCTGAGCACCAGTGGCAGTTCAGCTGTGCAGGGGATCCCAGGGACTTACTGGGTGACACTGAGTTGTTGCAGTGGGAGCAGAGGCAAGACTTGCTCTGTATAGAAGTGCCAGCAGTATTCATTGTTCCCTGTTGAGCCCTACCCATTTCCAGTGTGCTGGACACAGCATTGCCATAGCCGTGACATCATCAAACTGGATAACAGAGGTCACTCTGCTCAGAGGATTTCTTGTAACTCCACCTCCCCCAACTCGCGGCCCCACCTAAGCCACATCCAAGTGTGTCCTCAGCGAGTCAGGTGCTCCTTGCTGAACAGGGGCTAGACTCACACTGGTGGCAGCTGACCTTGGTTTCTGGTGTGGCCTTTTGTGGCAACTATAAGTATAGCATCTGTGGATTGCTTGCTAAATGATAACAGGTGGCCTAGGAGGGGTAGAGGCTTAGGCTAAATTTGGCCTGCAGCTGAGGCCCTCTCAGGACTTTGCTCCTGGACACCCACTACACAAAGCCACCCAATAAGACCGGGAGACTTAGGAACTTGGCTTAGTACATAGAAACAGACATGGAAAGGCAGCCAAAATGGGAAGACAAAGAAGCAGAAACCATATGAGAGAACAGAACAGAGATCCAGAAATAATGAACTCAAGCAATCTAACAGATGCAGAGTTCAAAACACTGGTTATAAGGATGCTCAATGAAGTTAAGGGAAGTGTAGATGAATTCTGTGAGAACTTTAACAAAGAGATAAAAATTGTAAAAATGAGAATGGAAATTATAAAAGGGAACCAGTTAGAAATGAAGAATGCATTATCTGATATGAGAAGTATATTAAATGGAATAAACAAAATGAATAAAGAAGAGGATCGAATGACCGATATAGAGGACAGGGAAGCCAAGGACACTCACTCAGAATGGCAAGAAAAAAGAAGCCACTCAGAATGGCAAGAAAAAAGAAGCCACTCAGAATGGCAAGAAAAAAGAAGCCAAGACTATATAATAATAATTTAAGGAGACTATGGGACACTATTAAGGGTCCAAATATTCGTGTGATCGGGATACCTGAAGGAAATCAAGATGTTGGAGAGCTGTTTGAAGAAATAATGATGGAAAACTTCCCTAACCTGGTAAAGGAAATAAACATAAAACCGCAGGAAGCTCAGAGAATCCTCAAAATCAGGAACCCAAAGAGGCCCACACCAAGACACATTATTATTAAAATGCCAAAGGTTAAATACAAAGAGGGAATCTTAAAAGCAGCAAGAGAAAAGCAGTTAGTTACCTACAAGGGAGTACCCATAAGACTAGCAGCTGATTTCTCAAAAGAAACGATGCAGGACTGAAGGGCTTGGCACAAAATATTTGACATGATGAAAACCCAGGATCTACAACCAAGAATGCTTTATTCAGCAAAGCTAAGATTTAGAGTCAAAGGACAGATAAAGATCTTCCCAGACCGAAATAAACTAAAGGAATTTATCATCACCAAGCCAGTATTACAGGAAATGTTGGAGAAACTTCTTTAAGAACAATGAACATGTATCAAAAACATGAATAAAGACTGGTAATAACTATATATCTATCAACAAGTACCTCAAATGGAAAAGAATTAAGGGCTCCAACCAAAAGATAGAGTGGCTGAATGGATAAGAAAACAAGACCCCTACATATGCTGCCTACAAGAGACTCACTTCAGATTAAAAGACACACAGAGACTAAAAGGAAGGAGATGGAAAAAGATATTGTGTTGATGAACCTAGAGGGTATTGTGCTGAATGAAATGGATTGGATAGAGAAAGACATATCGCATGATTTTATGTACATGTGGAATCTAAAGAACAAAATCAACAACAATAAAAGTGGAAATAAACTCATAGATACAGAGAATATTTAGAGGGATGCTAGATGGGAGGGGAGTTGGGGGGGGCAAAAAAGGCAAAGAGATTAAGAGGTACAAATGGATAGTTGCAGAATAGACATGGAGATGTAGAGTGTAACATGGGGAAGAGGGTTAATAATGTAATAAATATGTAAGGGAGAAGGGGGTACTGGATTTAGAGGAGTGATCGCTTTGTGAGTTATGTGGATCTCTGATCACTATGCTATACAACTGAAACTGGTATATTATTGTATGCCAACTATAAGTGAAAAGAACTCATCGAATTGTACAATGTAAATACAAGCAACTAATTGTCTATTATATTTCAATAAAGACTATAAAAAAATTATTATCCTGACTGAAAGAAACCAAACAAAATAAGAGTATATACTGTATTCTTTCTCTTATATAATATTCTAGGAAATGCAAATTTATGTATATTTTCAGTAATCAGATTAGTGGTTACCTCTAGGGATGGGGATTAACTGGGAAGGTGCCTGAGGGAGTCTTATGAGATGATGGAAATGTTCTATATCTTGATCTGGTTACACAGGTAGATACATATGTAAAGTTCATTGAGCTGTACATTCAAGGTCTTTGCACTTTACTGCGTGAATATTGTACCTCAATAAAAAGGTTATAAGAAAATGTGACTACTTTTGTCAGTCTCTCCTTTTTCCTTTAACCCTTTCCTATCTTTCTCCTTATCTCCATCTCTCTCTATTTTTTTCGTGTCCTTTTGGGAGAGAGTTCGTGGCACATCCAGGCACTAAAGCTCATTCGATCCTCAATCCTGCCAAATGTTCACATTCCCCTCAAATGGAAAATGCAGAAGACAGTTTATTCAGGAAGTAGGGTCAAAGAAGTCTGTGGTTAAAGAATGGCTCCTGGAAGTGAACACTTCTTCCTCTTCCCCTGCACCTGAATAAGATATGTATCTTGAGGCTATCACTTTTGTGGTTATTTCTCTGAGAGCTGATGTCTTTGGAGTCAGACAGACTTGCCTTTGAATACCTGCTTCCAAACTTATTAATTGTTTGACCCTAGGGAAATGACTTATCTTCTGTGATCCTCAGTTTTTTCAGAACATGGCAGAACATGGGTGTATAAACCCTACTTTCTAGGCTTGTATTGAGAATTCAGTGACAGAATACAGGTAATGTACTTTGCCTGCTACAGAGAAACCATGTAATTTTGGCTGGCTCTCTTATTTCCCTATAGGGTTGCAAAACTATGACTTTTGAATCTCAGGTGACATTCTGTTCCTGATCCATTGGGCATTAAATAACCCTTCCTATCATTACTACTACAACTAAAAGAAAGACTTATACTTGTAGTATCATTCTTAAACCCATCCTTAGCCTCACATAGTCTCTTTTTTACCAAATAAGAATGAAGAGGGCTCTTTCATTGGCTTTCACAACATTCCCGGATGGTCTATTTGAGACAGCTAGTTGTTATCCTGTTTCAGAAGTGAAGACTAGAGAGGCATCTTTACTTCACCAAGACTCAAGAGTTTGTGATTGGTCTAGCACTGACAAATATTCTGTTATATTGCCCTGTAGGGTATAGTAAGACATTGCAGATACCTAAGTAAATAAAAATAGGGTTATGATTTTTCTTCCTACTCCAGATTCCACCAGACAACTCATTCCTATCACATGGAAATAACCATGAAGTCAACCATATGCCTATTTACCTCCCTCTTAGCTGACCCATTTCGGAGAGATTTTTTGTGCTAGCTATGCTATTTAGTTGCTCTCAAAGTTGTCTGTTTTAGGGAAAGTTCAGTAGAGAGGAAATGGATGTTCATTGAATGACTGCTCTGTGTCAAGCACAGGTCAAAACAACCCTGTAGGCTAAGTACCACTATTGGATTTTAGAGATAAGGCGACTTAATTTTGGAAAAGAGAATTAGTTTCTAGACAGTTACTCAGCTAATATGTGTCAAAGGCAGTATTTCTTATTCTCATCCATTAATTTTATTTCTTTTTACTTTATATTTGAATAAAGAACATGTGATGAATAGATTAGCTTTTTTCTGTCTCAGCCCCGTTACAGTCACCATCAACCAAGGTGTCTGTGTGAAATCAAAACCATTCAGTTTATCCATAAAAGCAAATCAAACAGTGATGGTCCATAATCTCTAGACAAAGCTTTGGCCAAATATCCATCTACCTATCCATCTATTTGTTCATTCATTAAACAAATATTTATGCAGCACTGATGATGTGCTAGGCCTCATGTGAGGTGTGACAGTTAACTCCAGAGTGGAACCATTTATCTTCCATGACTGAAGCATGATCCTTATAGGGACTTGTGTTAGGAGTGAGCAGCTTCAGGGTTAGGGTAGAAGTGGGGATAGTGTCTCAGAAAGAAAAAAAAATATTTGCTGAGCATGGACTGTGTCAGATCAATGAAGTCCCAAGAAGTTCATTAACCCCCAAGAGGATTCCTAGTTCTCAGCCCTAGGCAGCAGCATTTTGGAAGGCCACCCTGGAGGTGCAGCCCTGAAGGGTCTGAGGCTTAGATGTGCCTGCTCTCCTACTCTCTGTACTCCTGGGTCTCAAATGGTCATACTTGTCTCTGTATCCAAACCCTACATTTTAGTATAAGTTTATTTTATCCCATGAATAAGGATATCTTATTCACTTGGGATGGTCAGGCTTGAAACTGGACCTCTTCACCATTTCAGAGGGGCTGTCAGGATATACAGTATATATGGGTAAGGCAAATCAGAATGAGTACACAAATCTATCACTATGACCAAAGTTTGGATTAAAGATTAACTATGCCTTCCACAGAGATGTACTTTAATATATGTTTTCTGTATTCAGCCTTGAACATTGTTTTATGGCTCTATTACACAATATTTCCTAAACCACTGATAAAAAGTTAAGGAATTGCCCCACATTTGGTCTTATAAAAGTTTTTGTACCTATGCTGTACTTTACATACATAATAGTCAATAATATTGTAATAACTGTGTATGGTGCCAAGTGGGTACTAGGCTTATCAGGGGGATCGCTTCGTAAATTATATAAATGCCTAACCACTATATGATATTAAATGTAAACTGTAATTGAAAAATTAAAATTAAAAAAATATAAAAAGCCTAAAAAAATTTATGTATCAAATTCCTTAAAGGCAAATATGATTATTACCCTTTCCTAGTTTTGCAAATATTTATATTTGCTGATCATGAAGCAGTAACAATGTTCTCTGTAGAAAGTTATGAAAGTACAGATATACATATGCTAGAGGAAATAACTGTTGACATTTTGGCAAATTTTTCTCCAGTTTTAGAAAACAAATCTTGAATATATAATCTTTCCCCAAGCTTTATTGAGATATAATTGACACATAACATGTGTAAGTTTAAGATGCACAACATGTAGATTGGATACATTTATATATTGCAAAATGATTACCATCCACCTACATCCTATTACATAATTACAATTTTTAAAAAAAATGTTATGTTTTATGAAGATAACTTCCTGTGTCTTTTATCATCAGGTCTTTTTTTTAAAGCATTTTATTTTATTTTATTATTAGTTTCAAGTATACAGTACACTGGTTAGACATTTATATAGTTTATGAAATAATCCCCCTGATTATCATCCCTCTGGCTCTAAACCTTGCCAATATGTTACTGGTGACTGCATTCCCTATGCTGTGCTCCCCATCCCTGTGATCATCTATCAATGACTAATTTGTATTTCTTTAACCTTTCACTCCATTCTCCCGGCCCTCCAAACCCCCTCTTCTCTGGGCATCACTAGATTGTCCTCTATATTTGTGGTCTGTTTTTGATTAGTTTGTTCTTTTTGTTCTTTAGATTCCTCTTATAGGTGAAATCATACGGTATTTATCCTTCTCTGCCTGACTTATTTTGCTCAGCATAATAACCTCTAGGTCCATCCATGTTGTTGCAAATGGTAGGGTTTTATTTTTTATGGCTGAGTAATATTCCATTGTATATATGAACCATAACTTCTTTATCCAATCATCTATTGATGAACATTTAGGCTGCTTCTATGTCTTGGCTATTGTAAATTGTGCTGACATGAATATAGGGGTGAATAGATCTTTACAAATTATTGTTTTGGTTTTCTTTGAAGAAATACTCAGAAGTGCAATTGCTGGGTCAAAAGGTAGGTCCATTTTTAATTTTTTGAGGAACCTCCAGACTGTTTTCAATAATGGCTGTCCCAATTTGCAATCTCACCAACAGTGTATGAGGGTTCCCTTTTTTCCATATCCTGGCCAGCACTTGTTGACTTTTGATTTATTGATGATAGCCATTCTGACAGGTATGAGGTAATATCTTATTGTGGTTTTAATTTGCATTTCTCTGATGATTAGTGACTTTGAGCATCCTTTTATATGCCTATTGGCCATCTGTATTTCCTCTTTGGAGAAATATTTATTCAGGTTTTCTGCCCATTTTTAAATCGGGTTGTTTGTTTTTGTTGTTGTTGAGTTGTATTAGTTCTTTATATTTTGGAAATTAATCCCTTATCAGATGTATTATAAGAGAATATCTTCTCCTATTCAGTAGGTCATCTTTTCGTTTTGTTGATGGTTTCCTTTGCTGTGCAAAAACTTTTTAGTTTGATGTAGTCCCATTTATTTATTTTTTCTTTTGTTCCCTTTGCCCGAGGAGATATATTTGAAAAGAAATTACTAGTAGCAATATCAGAGAGTTTACTGCCTATGTTTTCTTCTAGAAGTTTTATGGTTTTGGGTCTTACACTTCAGTCTTTAATCTATTTTTAGTCTATTCTTGTATATGGTGTAAGAAGGTGGTCCAGTTTCATTTTTTTGCATGTGTCTGTCCAATTTTCCCAGTGCCATTTATTAAAGAGACTGTCTTTAACCTATTGTGTATTCTTGCCTCCTTTGTCATAGATTAAGTGAGCGTATATGCATGGATTTATTTCTGGGCTATCTACTCTGTTCCATTGATCATTGTATCTGTTTTTATACTTGTAGCATGCTGTTTTGATTACTGTAGCCTTGTAGTATAGTTTCATATCAGGTAGTGTGATACCTCCAACTCTGTTCTTTTTTCTCAAGATTGCTGTGGCTATTTGGCTCTTCTATGGATCCATATAAATTTTAGGATTATTTGTTCTAACTTTCTGAAAAATCCCATTGGTATTTTGATAGGGATTATATTGAATTTATAGATTACTTTGTGTGGTATGACCATTTAATTATGTTGATTCTTCCTACCCATGAGGACAGTATATGCTTTCACTTATTTGTATCTTCTTCTATTTCTTTTTTCAATGACTTACAATTTTCTGAGAACAGGTCTTTTACTTCCTTGGTTAATTTTATTCCTAGATATTTTATTGTTTTTGATGCAATTGTAAATGGGATTGTTTTCTTAATTTCTCTGTCTAAAGTTCTTCATTGGTGTGTAAAAATGTCACTGACTTCTGAATATTGATTTTGTATCCTGCTACTTTACTTAATTCATTGGTCAGTTCTAAGTTATGTGTGTGTGTGTGTGTGTGTGTGTGTGTGTGTGTGTATAATCTTTAGGGTTGTCTATATATAGTATCACATTATCTGCAAATAATGACAGTTTTACTTCTTCTTTTCCAATTTGGATACCTTTTATTTCTCTTTCTTGTCTGATTGCTGTAGCTAGGACTTCCAATACAATGTTGAGCAGTAGTGAAAGTGGGTATCCTTGTCTTGTTCCTGATCTTAAGGAAAACGCTTTTAACCTTTCCCCATTGAGTATGATGTTAGCTGTAGGTTTGACATATATGGCCTTTATTATGTTGAGGTATGTTCCCTTTAGTCCCACTTTGCTGAGAATTTTTATCATATATGGATGCTGGATTTTGTCAAACGATTTTTCTGCATCTATTGATATGATCATATGGCTTTTATATTTCAATTTGTTAATGTGGTGTATCATATTAATTAATTTGCTGATATTGAACCAACTTTGCATCCTAGGAATAAATCCAAGTTGATCACAGTGTATAATGTTTTTAATGTCTTGCTGAATTTGGTTTGCTAATATTTTGTTGAGGATTTTTTCATCATTGTTCATAAGGGATATTGGACTATAATTTTCTTTCTTTCTTTCTTTCTTTCTTTCTTTCTTTCTTTCTTTCTTTCTTTCTTTCTTTCTTTCTTTCTTTCTTTCTTTCTTTCTTTC
>NW_011889324.1:314520-334469 GCF_000151845.1 Pteropus vampyrus | reverse complement strand
TTCTTTCTTTCTTTCTTTCTTTCTTTCTTTCTTTCTTTCTTTCTTTCTTTCTTTCTTTCGTAATGTCTTTGTCTGGTTTTTGAATCAGTGTAATGGTGGCTTCATAAAAGGAGTTAGAGAGTGTTCCCTCTTCTTGAATTTTTTGGAATAGTTTGAGTAGAATAGGTGTTAATTCTTCTTTGAATGTTTGATAAAATTCGCCTATGAAACCATCTGGTCCACGACTTTTGTTTTTTGGGAGGCTTTTGATTACTGATTCTATTTCATTGGTGGTGATTGGTCAGTTCAGATTTTCTGTTTCTTCTTGACTCAGTCTTCGGAGATTGTAATTTTCTAGGAATGTATCCATTTCTTCCAGATTGTCAGATTTGTTGGTATATAATTGCTTGTAGTATTTTCTTATGATCCATTGTATTTCTATGGAGTCCGTGGTCATTTCTCCTCTTTCATTTCTGATTTTATTTATTTGAGTCCTCTTTCTCTTTTCCTTGTTGAGTCTGGTTAAGGGTCTGTCAATTTTGTTTATCCTTTCAAAGAACCAGCTCTTGGTTTCATTAATCTTTTGTATTGTTTTTCTAGACTCTATTTCATTTCTTTCCACTCTGATCTTTATTGTTTCCTTCCTTCTATTCACTTTGGGCTATGTTTGCTGTTCTTTTTCTAGTTCTTTTACGTGTATGGTTAGATGGTTTTTTGAGATTTTTCTTGTTTCCTGAGATAGACCTGTATTGCTATGAATTTCCTTCTTAGGACTACCTTCGCTGTTTCCCGTAGATCTGAGTAGTTGTATTTTCATTTTCATTTATCTCTAGGTATCTTTTGATTTCTTCCTTGATCTCATTAATAACCTATTTATTGTTTAGTAGCATATTATTTAGTCTCCATGTGTTTGTGTATTTTCCAGTTTTTTTTCTTGTAGTTAATTTCTAATTTCATACCACTATGATCAGAGATGACAGTTGATATAATTTCAGTCTTCTTAAACCTATTGATACTTGTTTTGTGTCCTAACATGTGGTCTATTCTGGAAAGTGTTCCATGTGCACTTGAGAAGAATGTATATTTTTAAGCTTTGGAGGGAAATGATCTGAAAATATCTATTAAATCCATCTGGTGTAGTGTATCATTTAACCTCACTGTTTCCTTATTGATTTTCTGTCTGCAAGATGTCTATTGGTATCAATGGGGTGTTAAAGTCTCCTACTATGAGTGTATTACTGTTGATTTCTCATTTTATGTTGGTCAGCAATTGCTTTATATATGTAGGTGCTCCTTTGTTGGGTGCCTATATGTTTACTAAGGTTATGTCCTCTTGATTTATTGATCCCTTTATCATTATGTGCTGCCCTTCCTTGTCTCTTATTGTAGCCTTTGTTTTAAAGTCTATTTTGTCTGATATAAGTATTGCTACCCCAGCTTTTATTTTTCATTTTCATTTCCATTTCCTTTACTTTCAGTCTCTGTCATTCGATCTGAAGCGGGTCTCTTGTAGACAGCATATGCATGGGTCTTG
Organism: Pteropus vampyrus; assembly: GCF_000151845.1. NCBI lineage: Eukaryota > Metazoa > Chordata > Mammalia > Chiroptera > Pteropodidae > Pteropus > Pteropus vampyrus. Next base: position 332,956 of record NW_011889324.1, on the reverse strand, counting down.
TTTTCTTATCCATTTGGCTACCCTATGTCTTTTGATTGGAGCATTTAATCTATTTACATTTAAAGTGATTACTGATAGTTACATAGTTACTGCCATTTTATTATTCATATTTGTGTTTCCCCCCCTCTTTTTTTTTTTTAACAGAAGTCCCTTTGATATTTCTTGTAATACTGGCTTGTTTTCCTGTCTGGGAAGCTCTTTATCTCACTTTCCATTTTAATTGAGAACCTTGCTGTGTAGAGTATTCATGGTTGTAGATTCTTGTTTTTCATAACTTTGAATATTTCTTGCCAGTCCCTTCTGGCTTGCAAAATTTCTGCTGAAAAATCAGCAGACATTCTTATGGATGTACCCTTATAACTAACCAGCTGCTTTTCTCTTGTTGCTTTTAAGATTCTTTCCTTGTCTTTCATCTTTGGTATTATAATTATGTTGTGTCATGGTGTAGGTTTGTTTGAATTCCTCTTTTTTGGTACTTTTTGTGCTTCCTGGACTTATATGTCTAATTCCTTTTCCGGGTTAGGTAAGGAAGTTTTCTGTCATTATTTCTTCAAATAGATTCTCAGTCCCTTGCTTCCTTTCTTTTCCTTATGGTATTCCTATGATGTGAATATTGTTATGCTTCATGCTGTCCCAGAGGTCTCTTAAACTATCATCATTTTTAAAAAATTCTTTTTTTTCTTTTTGCTGTTTTGATTGAATATTTTCTGCTACCTTGTTTTCCAGCTCACTGATTTGATCTTCTGCTTCATCCAATCTACTGTTGAATCCTTCTAGTGTGTTCTTCATTTCAGTTATTGTATTCTTCATTTCTGACTGGTTCTCTTTTATGGTTTCTATGTCCTTTTTTATGCTTACTATCTCTCTGTTGAGGTTCTCATTGCACTCATGCATTTTCCCCCTAAGTTCATTGAGCATCCTTATAACCATTCTTTTGAACTCTGTCTCTGGTAGGTTGCTTGTCCCTATTTCATTTTGATTATTTTCTGGAGTTTTCTCTTGTTGTTTCATTCGTGGCACGTTTCTTTGCTTTCTCATTTTATTAGCCTCTCTGTATTCGTTTCTGTGTGTCAGAAAGATTTGTTTCATCTCTCAGCCTTGGCCAGATGGCCTTATGTGGAAGGTGTCTTGTGTGGCCCAATGGCACACTCTCCCTAATTACCTGTGCTGGCGCTCTGAATGTGATCTTTGTATGAGTTGTGTGTGATCTTCTGTTGTAGCTAAGCCTTTATTGGTGTTAGCACATCAGTGGATGGGATTAACGCTCAGGGTGACTAACTGTGGGAATTGGCTGCACCCACAGGGTTAGAATTGCTGCGTGGGGGCTGACCCTACTGAGTGGAATTTGCCCTAGCAGGCTTGTATACTTGTTGCAACCACCCTTTGTGTATACCGCTAATGGGGCTAGTCAGAAGTTACTCTGTTGTGGTCTGGTGCCAGCCTCTAAATGTGTTGGTTTTGTAGCCCCTTGAAAAGAGGCTCCCCGGTAGGCTAAGATCAGCTGCTGCCTTTGATTGCTTGGGGCTACTTGGTGGGAACTACAAAGTGACTTGCAGATGGTTGTTGCCTATGCTGGATCTGTAGATAAGTGGAGGAGACAACACTGTAAGCCATGGCTGGGTTAACCCCAGTACCGGGCCTGGGGCAGTTTAGCAGAAGGATCAGTGCTTCTCAAGACCTGAGGCTGCCTGTCGGTTGCCCATAAGACTCCGCAAATGGAAAAGCCTCTGGGTGATATGTGCATTGGGTGGTGCCGTGACCCAGAGAATCACCTGGATATATTGAGCAGATTTCCCCTTGTCACTGCAGTGTCAGTTTACATGCCGGCACTCTCTCTCTCTCTGGCTTCCCTTACAAGTCTCCAATGGCAGCAAGGCCAGCCGGTGCCCACTTCAGGCCTGTAAACACTCGAGAGCTATTCAAGAATTACTGAAGCTTATGGGCAGGTGTTCGTGGCCTGACACTGAAAGTCTCTCCCAGGATGCATGGGCTTTGCATGGGCTATACAAACTGAGTGCTGTTGTTTACTGTCAAATTTGTGTCCCAGGAAAAGCACAGGATGGGACTGGGTTGCCTGGGAACAAGCTTGCCACAGGTAATTTGTGGGTTGGATGGGGCAGCGTCTCAGTGAGACACGGGGCATCAGGCCTATACAGCACTAGATTTGCTGCCAGTTCTGGGTCTGCAGGCTTCCACAAAAATCACAGTCCACTGCAAGATCCACTGCCATCTGGGATGGGCCCACAGAACCCTGCAATCCACCCAAGTGATATTGTATCTCATGCTGGTAGTAGTGATCTGCCTGCCACTGTTTTCCCTGCAATTTGCACACTGCGCTAGCCAAAGTCTGTTGTCTACCTGGAATATGCGGCCCTGGAAAGGGGGCAGGGTGGTGGTGGCTGCCTGTCAATGGGCAGCTGCAGACAATTTGTGAGTTGGGTGGGGTGTGGTCTCAGAGAGACATGGGCTGTCAGGCCAATACAGCCTCAGTTTAGCTGCAAGTTCTTTGTCCGTGGGTTCCTGCAAAAGTCAGAAATCACAGCAAGACCAGCTGCTTTTGGGGACAGGCCCACAGATACGTGTGATCTGCCCAAGCTCATGTTGGCAGCAGTGATCCTCCTGAAACTGTTTTCCCCGAAATGCACACACAGCACTGGCTGAGGTCTGATGCCTTCACTGAATTTTCGGCCTGAAAAGGGGCAGCCTCCCAGTGACAAAAGCCTCGGGTAATTTGCGGGTTGGGTAGGGTGGACTGATTTCCCTGGGCCAATGTAGCTTCAGAATTGGTGGTGCAGGGAGTGGGGGAGGGTTCAGCACTGGCAAGCTGCACACATCTGTAGACTGCTCTGGATGGGGCCCAACTAAAGCCCTCACTTTGGTGCCACGTAATGCAATCTTTCTCTGTATGAATCTTGCTTGAGCCTTCGTCCCTCTGGCAACGTCCAGGGTGTGTGCCCACAGGCAAGAAAGTCTATGCATAGGCCCTTTAAAGAAGCATCTGGGATTTCAGTCTCCTTCCATCTCATCTGGATGGCCAGAATCCCCGCTGATTTTATCTGTCAGATATTTTTGGAAACTCCTCTTCCCTGGGCTGGGACCCTGGGCTTGGGAGCCCCTGTATAGGGCCAGGTCCTCTTTCTACTTCAGAGGGGCCTCTGCAGCCGTGCTCTCCCTCCTGGTGTTCCCCCCACCACCTGCGAGTGTGGGCCTAGCCCGATTCACGTCTTTGCCCCTCTTACTGGCTTCAGTGTGGCTTCTTTATATCAACAGACATATGTGTTATGATCAGCAGGACTTCAGGTGATTCCCCACATTGATTGTTTTATAATTTAGTTGTTATTTTAATTTGGTCCTGAGAAGAGGCGAACCCTGCATTTACTTAGTCCACCATCTTTGTGAACACAATTTCCATTTTTCTGGTGAGAACATGGTTGTGAAGAAATCTCCATGAGATCTTGATTTAAATTTCTTTGGATACATACCCAGAAGTTGGATTGCTGAATCATATGGTTGTTCTATTTTTAATTTTTTGAGGAAAATTTATAGTTTTCCATAATGACTGTAGCAGTTTGCATTCCCAGCAAGTGTGAATTAGGGTTTCCTTTTTTCCACACTCTTGCGAGCAGTTGTTGTCTCTTGTCTTTTTGATAATAGCTATTCTAACTGGTGTTAGGTGATATCTAATTGTGGTTTTGATTTCCATTTCATTGATGCTATAATGATGTTGAACATCTTTTCATGAACCTGTTAGGCATTTGTATGACCTCTTTGGAGAACTGTCTATTCAGTTCCTCTACCCATTTTTAATTGGGTTTTTAGTTTATGTTTTGCTAGTGAGATATGAGTTCTTTATGTATTTTGAATATTAACCCCTTATCAGATATATGATTTGCAAATATTTTCTCCCATTTCGTAGATTGCCATTTCATTTTGTTGATGGTTTCTTTTGCTGTACGGAAGCTTTTCAGTTTGATGTAGTCGCATTTATTTGTTTTTGCTTTTGTTGCTCATGCTTTTGCTATCATTTCCAGGAAATTGCTGCTGAGACCAATGTCAAGAAACATTCCCCCTATGTTTTCTTCTAGGAATTTTACAGTGTCAGGTATTAAATTTAAGTATTTCATACATTTCAAGTTCACTTTTATGAGTGGTGTAAGACAGGGGTTGTGGTGGTGATTAAATGAAAAAAAAATGCCTACAAATCAATCCCAGTGTTTGGCACATAGGATGTGCTCCATAAATGTCAGCTATTATTACTATTGCCTGATAAATTACTTCATGTGGAGAAGTACAGATTGAGTGGAGAAAATAAGGCAGGACCTAGAAGCAGTGATTAATCATGATACCAAAAAGATTATTCTCCTGAAAAATCCACTTGCTTTATGCATCTTGGACTATTATGGCTAAGACCAGAGTGGGTCTTATACCCTTGATACCATCTCAGAGAACATTTTACCTTAGAGTGTTCTTCTTAGAAAACATCAAAATGAGGACAGTGGAGCAGAGCGTAGGAAGTGAAGGGAACTAACATTTTCTAAATGCCCACTGTGTGTCCGACACTGTGTCAAATGCTTCCCGGAGGGTTTCTCATTTAATGTTCTCAACACTATTGTGAGATAAGAGTCATAATTCTAACTTAACTGAAAACGAAGCTGAGCCTCAACAAGTCCCAAACATTTTAGAAGTTCACATAATTGCTAAAAGACAGAGCCTGCGTGCAAACTCCCCAGAGTAGTTGGTTCCAAGCTCATGATTCTCTCATTCACCTGTTAGAGATGCAAAGTCTCAAGCTCCATGCCAGACTGACTGAATCAGAAATTCTGGGGATGGGGTGCAACAATCTGTTTTAACAAGCCCTGCAGGTGATTCTGATGCTCAGAACCATGGGCTTCTGCATGGATTTCTTCATTCACCCATTCATTTATTGCCGTATTCATCCAACTACAAAGGAGGCCTCTAAACCAGACACCATCCTATCTGTAAGCATGGCACATCTTCTGTATCTCCCCCACCAGCAAATTGATATGAAAATGCATTGCAAATTCTTTTCCAAATCAAGATCCTTTTCCATCAGAGAATTCCTAAGCTGTCAGCAAAAAGGAGGATCTCTCCAAAATGGGCCTGGAGGACTATTACAAAAGAGGTAACCACTGATTAAATGAAATTCCACTCGCTATGCCTGATACCAAGCTGGGAGAGTCACAAGGGCCATTGCACAACCCGCTCCCACACTGGTGGAAATTCAGTCTTGTGAATGCAAAGCAGGCATGTCCCAGGGGTCACCAGGTTAGCGCCATGCAGGACTCCAATCTGGAAGTGACCAGTTTAGGTTGTGCCTGGAGCCTGTGTGTGGAGGCCACTGTCCCCCAGCAGTGATCGGCACAGACACATGCATAGAACACACCACCCACCAGATAACAGCCCTCTGAAAAAAGAGAATGTTCGGCTTCTGAAAGAAGAGATGGGCACTGAGAAACAACTTCTGAGAATCGCCATAATTTATTCAGCAATTATTTTTGAACCATTTTCCTATGCTAAATCATGAGATATTGGAACAGGCACCAAGAAGAGTCCTAGTCCCAGTGCTGTCATTATAATAGCTATACTCCCCTAATGGCAAAGCTTTGTTCTTCGGCTGAGTTCATTGTGCTTGGCTCTTTCTCCCCCAGATGAATTTTCTTTTGTAGAAGACCCTTCCATACCCATTATGACCTTAAATAGTCTTATGCCAGGCCTCCCCACAAGTTCTCCAGATGTACCTCGTCTTAAGCAGTGGCCACAGCTTGAATTATTTCCTGGAGACTCTTGAGCCTCTGCTCAGTAGACAGAATTCCATTGAGTCCATTTCACCAGTTACTTCAGGGGTGTCTGTCCACCAACTGCTTTCTAGGCTCTCACCAAATATATGAATCATGAGTACCTTCCAAGGAGATTCCACAGACCACACACAAGTGGACTTGTGCAAGTCTTTCTCCACAGTCTTTCGAATCTGCTCAGTTCCAGTAGGTTTCTGAGTATTGGCATATGAGTTATCCCTTGAAGGAAGACAAATCCATGCTACAAATCAGCTTTCTGACTTCCACTACGTTGAAGACTTGGTAAATTCAGCAAAGAAGTGACCCCTGGGTGTCAGACTATCAGCTTTGTCATGCTATGCCCCCCTCTTTTCTTGTTCCCCATCTTTTCCCTGGGCACACACCCCCATCCTGTCCAGTTCTGAATATAGGAGACCTGTATAAAGCTCGTGAGACTCAGGGATGGGAGAATGGATACATTCTAAGAACGTACGGGGTTTGGCTCAACCCTGACCAAAAGGCTGGTCTCAGAAAGAAGGTTTGCCTGAGGGACATGAAGGACAGAGAGAGCCATGGAGAATGAGGAGGACAAGGAGTAGATTATGTGTGCTGCACAGGCAAGGAATATGCTAGTGTGAAAGTTCACACACATGTATGTGGGAGTTGGAGGTGGAGTTGAGGACAGAACTCTAGCTGCTTCTTTATCGTTTGGGGCTTAACATTTGGGTATTATTTGGTTCTGAAATTTAGATTTCAGGGGCCATTCTAGGTTGCACAGGTGCCAGTGGAGGCCCTGGGGAGTGGAACCATGGTTTTTGCAATCTGTTATAATGGATTCCATTTTAGAAGGAAGTAATTAGTACTTAGCAGTCAGACAGATGTCGGTCAGCCTCCTGTTTCAGTCTTTTATTTGCTCTATGACTTTGGATGTGAAAATATATCTGAAACTGGTTCCTCATCTGTTACATGGAGATAGTGATGGTAGTGTTGCATGATGTTGTTGCAGTTTGATACATGTGGCAAACCGTCACACATTAAGTAAATTCCACACTCAGCTAATAACATTCATTGACTTGTAGTAGATCCATTTGCCAGGGAGCAATCAACATTATATCAATTCTGGTATCCCCAGAATTGCCAGGTACCAGTGCAGATGCAGTTCTTATATCTTATAAACCTTTGAATTTATTTATTTTTATTATTTATTATTATTTATGCCTACAGCACCTGGTCTTCCTAGGTGGTCTCCCATCCAAGTACTAACCAGGCCTAACCCTGCTTAGCTTCCGAGATCAGACTTTGGGCTTGTTCAGGGTGGCATGGCCGTAGACCATGAACTGTGGCTCCACTGGGGTGTGAACCCAGGACCTTCTGCGTGTAAAGCAGATGTGCTAACTGCTACACTGTGGAACCATTTAACCTTTGAATTTAGACCTGAATTTAGAGAGGTAAGAAAGAGACCAGGAGGGAAGAGCAGGCATGACTTTGCAGAAAAAAAGAGGAGGAGCCACAAGGGCAGGGGCAAGACAAGGAACTCTCAGAGCCCACCGAGACAGACTCTCTTCCTGAAAGTATGGTGTGGGTACTCACCCAGAAACAGAGCCCAGTAGTCAGTCACCTCCATTCATTCATTACCAAATACTGAGTGGCTGGTGTGTGACAGGCAGGAAGACAATGTTGGTGATAGCCCTGAGGTTCAACCAACTTCTATTGCTCTTCTGACATATTAATTTTCCTGAGGCTGCTGTAACAAATTGCTACCAACTTGGTGGCTTAGAACAGAAATTTATATTCACAGAGTTCTGGAGGCCAGACATTCAACATCAGTTTCACTGAGACGAAATCAAGGTATTGGCAGGGCTTAGACCCTCTGGAGGATCTAAGGGGGAATCTATTCCTTGCCTCTCCTCAGATTTTGGTGGCTGTCAGCATTCTTTGGCTTGTGCCTGCATTACTCCAATCTCTGTCTCCATGGTCACATTGCCCCTTCCTCTTCTGTATGTCAAATCCCTCTCTGCCTTGTCTTATGAATTCATTTGTAATGGTATCCCAGATAATCCAGGATAATTTCCCCATCTCAAAATCCTTAATTTAATTACATTCGCAGAGATCCGTTTCCCAGATAAGCTAACATTCACAGGTTCTGGGGATTAGGATGTGGATTACCACACTGATCAATGACATATGACTGGACATCTGAGGTCATTAAGAGGATGTTCTCTCAGATGATCTGTTTTCCTCCCTTCCTTCATCAGAGGACCTGTCTACATGTAGGAAAGGCGAGTCAGAAAGAGCAACCCCTACCCATACCCCCAGTACTCCACCTCTGTAAAGGCTTTTCAGACTTCCCCTCACCTCTGTCATCCTCTCTTCAGGCCACTGTGCCCTGGCAAAGACACTCTCCTTGATAAAACTTTTGTCAGGCTCCTCTGAGCCCCCTTCTCATTATAGGCCATGACCTTGGCCTGTTGCCCTTGGACTGTCTTTAATAAGAATCCTGCTAAGTCAGATTAGCAAGAATCCTCCCCACCCTTGATATTTGATCACTCTCGATATCTGAACGTGTTCCTTGATGTCTAAGTCCTTGGCCTGCCTTTAGCAAGAATTCCCCCATCCACTGTTGTTTCCTCTTAGTTTAGTAATTTTCCATCCACTAACCCCCTTGCTTTACTCACCGGTTTTAAATTCTCAGTTGTCTTTGCTGTATTTAGAGTTGAGTTCAATTTCTCTCCCCTACTGCAATAGTCTTGAATAAAGTCTTCCTTACCATTTTAACAGGTGTCAGAATAATTTATCTAACAGCTCACAGCTGCCTGTATCAGTTTCCCTTGAGCTGGCTGTGATCTCATCACCCAGACACTCTCAGAGGCATCCTATTACCTATCAACAGAAGGATATACTGCTTACCTTGGCTGTCATCTCTCTCTATCCCCCAAGGTCTTGAAACAACATTGCTGTCAGAAAGTTGTGCGTAAAATGCAAATTATATATGTACACAGCTTTACATAGCATTAAATTTAGGAGTTAGAATTCTAGAAAATAAGACAGAATGTATATTAAACACAAGAAATACGACCATGAAATAAGTGGAAGGAGACAAAAGATAACATTTGTATGTCATTATGACTTGAAATAACATTATTTTTGACATACTTATGCAGAAGTATCCTTACGCCTGCTCCAGCCAATAGTATATTAGTCAGGTTGGATTTTATAACATCATTTGTAGAGTCCTTGGCTGGCTCTCCATCCCATGGATCCAGACGACATTTTCCATTCCTCTTTCCCAAGCCCTCTGTGCTTTTGGAGAACTGTACTATTTTCTGTTCCCTCAAGAGCCTCCACATTTCCCACGCTCCTTTAACATGCTAGGGTTCAATTTTCACAGGGGTTGGCCCTCATTCACATGACATTGTCACATCTTCAGATTAACCCCTTGAGGGAGCATTGCTACTCTTATTTTAGAGAAGAAGAAACGGTCTCCAGGAGGGAGAGAATCAGCCTTATCTTTAGTAAAACAAAACAAAACAAAACAAAACAAAACAAAACAAAACAAAAAAACAGGTTGCTGGAAATTAGAGAAGAGTGGAGGAAATGAAGATATATATATATATATATATATATCTTTATATATATATAAAAAGATTATATATATATATATATATATATATATATATCTTTAGTTTAAATTCATGGTATATATATGATGTTTATTATTATGCAGTCTCCCATTTGCGGCAATGGCATGAATTTGCCCCACCTTTTCCAATTTTCTTTCCAGATTCCTTGTTCATATTCTTATTTATTTTGTGGAAGAAAGGTATCAAGGAGGGAGAAGAGGAGGGGATGGGCCTGGGGTTCCTACCCTGAAGAGGAGGGGTCTGTAGATGGGCTGGAGTTACAAAATAAGGGGTAGTTAAGGTAAGCTACCTTTTTCCAAGCAGAGTCCCTTGCCTGGCACACAGTAGGTGCTCAGTACATATTTATTTTCAATTAAAAGTTGGCTTTATTGTTTATGGATTGCAATGACATATTTTCCTTCTGTTCTAGAAGCTCTCACTGCTGACTAGATCAAGGACAAATAGTCCACCAATTGTTACAACAGTATCTTCAAATTTACAGAAGTTTATGTGAGCTAGATAGGAAAATTTGCTACATATAATGTTGGCTCTTCCATTTGTTTCCAAATTAGTATTTCTCAATTGATATTAGTTTATGATTTTGTTAGTTAGAAAAACAATTTTATTCTCTGCAGAATATACTGAAAATGTTTTACCTCCTATTTGAAACAACTTTTTACTTCTCCAGCCACCCTGATTTCTCATCTCTTGGTTCTTTTTGAAGTGTGTGTTCATTTTGCTCATACAGTTTCACCCCTAAATAAATACTATAGCCTCCACGAAAGTTGATGGAGTAATACATGAAAAAGAGCAGATATGTGAAGATTTGTTAAACAATACCATGGGACATAGAATGACAGCTTCATATATTGCTTCTAGTAGTATATATGTCTGTTTTGTGAGTGAAGCAAACTATTTGAAAAGTTCCTTATTAGCTATCTCTTACCCAAATTTAGCAGCTAAAAACAACAAACATTTATTATCTCACATATTTCTAAGGGTCAGGAATTTGGGAATGGCTAAGTTGGGTGATTCTGGCTCCGGGTCTCTTATGAGGTTGCAGTTAAGATGTCCGCTGGGATTGTGGTCATTTGAAGGTTTGACTGGAGTTAAAGGAACCACTTTCAAAATGGCTCATAGAGCTATTTGTAAGATGCCTCAGTTCTTTACCATGTAGATCTCTTCGCAGGGCTGGTTAAGTGTCCTCATGTCACAGCTACTGGCTTCCTCCAGAGGGAATGATCTGAGAGAGATAAGCCAGCAAGTTGTGAGGCCTTTTGTGATCTAATCGTATATCACTGCTCGTGCTATATTCTTTCAGTTGGAAGTGAGTCATCAAGTCCAACCCATACTTAAAGGGAGGGGAAGCTGGTGCTGTCATTGTAATTGTTTCCTCACAGCAACAGCAGCAACAACAAAACCCCGACAAAGTTGCTACTGGTATTTATAGAACTGTGTGGGAAGTGGGGCTGGGTGTGTCAGAGAACAATCAGATGAGGAAACAAATGTAAAGAGAAGTTTCAATGGTGGTGGTCCTAGATTGGGAAAGGCTATCTGGAAGCTAGGTTGCCCACTGACTGACTACTCAGTATTTACTCCCTTTTTTTTTGTCTGTGCTTGTATCTCTATTTTGACAGGTAAAGATACCAGGCCAAAACATGCTTCCCAGAGAGCATGGACAAATATAATATGCATCTCTAATAGTAAGTTAGAGAGTCCAAAAACTGAAAGGAAATCTCAGCAATTCATTTGAAAAGAATGTAATGGTTTTTCTTTCAACCCTAGTTCCATGAGACCAATTCATTGTAGCACACAAAAATGATATTAAATTTACCACATCATGTACAAAATAGTGCTAATTTTTCTTTTTGTTCTTAAATTTTCAAAGGCTTTCCAAGGCATGGTTGGGCTGTTAGTTTTATTCCATATTAATTTCTTTTCAGAAAGAATGTAGCAGGGAGGGAAAGAACTTTAATTAATGAGCAACTACCACATGCCAGACACTTTATGTAGGTTTTCTTATTTAATTCTCACCACCACTCTAAAAATAAAGTACTATTATTATCACCATTTTATAGGAGAAGAAATGGATATTTAGAAATATTAAGTTGTTCTTTCAGGATCACTCAACCAGTGAGTGGAATAAGCAGGACTCAAATCCAGGCTTTGTTTAACTCCCAAGCCTGTAGTGTTTACAAGGGTGCTTCCTATTTCAGATGGTGAGCTTTTAAGTTTCAGTCTCAAGTTGATTTTAATTGGCTAAGTTGTTGAGTTTTTTGATTCAATGACAAAATGAATGTAAATATTTTTATTGTATATAAATAGTATTTATTATTAGGGAGTGCTTTTAGCATTAACACCCTAAACTCCATGGCTGTAAAAGCTTAACTGTTTTGTTTCAGATGATTCAATGTTCTATAGACCAGTGCTTCTCAAACTTAAATGTATATACAGATCATCTGGGAAATCTGTTTGAAATGAAGACTCTAATCCAATAGGTCTGGAGTGAGAACTATATTCTGAATTCCTAGCAAGCTCTCAGATGATTCTGATGCAACTCAATCTCTGATTATAGTTTGAATACCAAGAATATGGTGCTTCCAGGTGTCCAAGAATTTGTCATATCAGGGACGGCTAGCTGAGATGAAACTTGTAAGCTTTCTGTACACAGTTGTTGTTGTTTTTTCAATTAAAAAAATATTAATTTTTTTTCAATTATAGTTGGCATACAATATTATATTAGTTTCAGGTGTACAACATAGTGATTAGACATTTATATCTTACAAAGTTATCACCGTGATAAATCTAGTACCCATCTGACACCACACATAATTATTACAATATTATTGACTATATTCTTTATGCTATACCTTATATCGCCATGACTATTTTGAAACTGCCAATTTGTATTTCTTAATCCTTCCCCTTTTTCACCCACCCCCATCCCACAACCATCCTCCCATCTGGCAACCCTCAAAATATTCTCTGTATCTATGAGTTTGTTTCTATTTCATTTGTTAGTTTATTTTGCTCTTTAGCTTTCACATGTAAGTGAAATCATATGGCATTTGTCTTTCTCAGTCTGACTTCTTCTACTCAGCATAATACTTTCTGTGTCCATCCATGTTGTTACAGATGGCAAGATTTCATTCTTTTTATGACTGAGTAATATTCCATTGTATATATGTACCACCTCTTCTTTATCCATTCCTCCATTTGTGGACACCCAGTTTGCCTTCATATTTTGGCTACTGCAAATAATGCCACAATAAACATATGGATGCACATGTCCCTTCAAAGTAGGATTTTGGGTTTCTTTGGATAAATATCCAGAAGTGGGATTACTGGGTCATTCTCTGTCTCTTGTTATAGCCTTTTTTTTAAAGTCTATTTTATCTGGTATAAGTATTGCTACCCCAGATTTTTTTTTTCAGTTCCATTTTCCTGAAAAACCTTTTTTAATCCCTTTACTTTCAATCTGTGTGTGTCTTTTAATCTGAAGTGCTCTTGTGGGCAGCATATGCAAAGGTCTTGTTTTCTTATCCATTCAGCCACCTTATCTTTTGATTGGAGTATTTAATTCTTTTCCATTTGAAGTATTTGTTGATAAATATGTGGTTATTGCCGTTTCATCATTCATATTTTTGATACTTTTTTTTTTTCTTCTTAAAGAAGTTCCTCCAATATTTCCTGTAATACTGGCTTGGTGGTGATGAACTCTTTTAGCTTTTTTTTTGACTAGGAAACTCTTTATCTGTACTTCTATTCTAAATGATAACTTTGCTGGGTAATCTTGGTCGTGGGTCCTTGTTCTTCACCACTTTTAATATTTTGCGCCAATCCTTCTGGCCTGCAAAGCTTCTGTTGAGAAATCAGCTGACAGTCTTATGGGAGCTCCCTTGTAGGTAACTAACTACCTTTCTCTTGCTGCTTTTTAAGATTCTCCCTTTGTCTTTAATTTTCGACATTTTAATTTTGTGGTGTGGGCCTCTTTGGGTTCATCTTGTTTGGGACTCTCTGTGCTATTTGGGCTTGTATGTTTATTTCCTTCACGAGGTTAGGGAAGTTTTCAGTCATTATTTCTTCAAATAGGTTTTTAATTCCTTGCTCTCTCTCTTCTTCCTCTGGTACCCCTATGATGTGAATGTTGGTATGCTTGATGTTGTCCCAGAGGCCCCTTAAATTATCCTTATTTTTTGGATTATTTTTTCTTGTTGCTGCTCTGATTGGGTGTTTTCTGCTAACTAATTTTTAAATCACTGATTCGATCCTCTGCTTCATCTAATTTACTGTTGATTCATTCAGAGATATTCATTTCAGTTATTGTATTCTTCATTTCTGACTGGCTCTTTTTTATGTTTTCTATGCCCACTTTTATGTCATCTATCTCTTTGTTAAAGTTCTCACTGAGTTCATCTACTCTTCCCCTAAGTTCATTGAGAATCCTTATAAAAAGTGTTTTGAACTCTGCACCTGATAGATTGCTTGTCTCTATTTTGTTTAGTTCTTCTGAAGCTTCATTCTGTTCTTTCGTTTGGGATGGGTTACTTTGTCTCCCCATTTTGGCTGCCTCCCTGTGTTTGTTTCTATGTATTAAGTAGGGCTACTAAGTCCCCCAGTCTTAGTCAAGTAGTCTTATGTAGTAGGTGTCCTGTGGGTCCCAGTGGTGTAATCTCCCTGGTCATCTGAGCTGGGTACTCCAGGTATGTCCTTTGTATGTGTGGTGTGTGCCTTCTTGTTGTAGTTGAGCCGTGGTTGCTGTTTGCATGCCAATGGGAGGGATTGACCCTTAGGCTGATTGGTTGTGAGGACTAGCTGGTGACTACAGTGTAGGCGCTGTTGCTCATGGAGCAGGATTCACTTTTTCAGGGCTCAAGTGCCTGTCCAGTCTGCCCTTTGGGTGTGTCATCCTTGGATGTGGTCCCAGATGATGCTCTGGCTCAGACCAAATCTGGCTGCCAGGTGTGCAAGCCAGGGCCTCCTGGGAGGGGCCCCACTGAAGGCCAAGTTCATAGCTTGTGCCCTGCCTTGGGCCAACTGGCATGAGCTGCCAATCAATCAGCAGGTAGTTATCACCCTCGCTGGGCTTGGATGTGCCTCGAGAGGCCAAGCTGTAAAGCGAGGCTGGTTGCCACTAGTGCTGGGCTTGAGGCTGCTCAGCAAGATGTACGGGGCATACTCAGGCCAGATGCTGCATGTTTAGGTTTTGTGAACTTTTGAGAGATTTTAGGAAAGTCTGCAGCATGAACTAAGACAGGCCATTTGTAGAAAAGCCACAGGAAGCAGCTTGGGTGGACCCACAAGTTGGGTGGGCGGAGGCCTCAGGAAATCACCAGGGCAGGGCGAGCGGTGTTAGCCAGGTTGTTGGAGACTCAGATATGGCAGCCACCTGTGTCTGTGTGCCAGGAGGCACGAGGGCTCAACATAGAAACAGTGGCTTCTGCCAGCACTTCTGTTTGGGAGAAAGCTGCCCCTTCAGCCCTCACCCTGAAGCCAGACAACTCAGTTTCTCCCCTTATGTCCCCAGAGCGTTTCCAGCAGCTACCCCAGCACTAGAGCTCAGAGCGAGTGAGTCTGTCAGCAAGTAAATTTGTGTGTGGGCTCTTTAAGTGGAATTATAACCACCCTCTGTCTCTGCCACAATATCTGCTGGTTTTCACAGACAGACGTTTTGGGGTCTTTTCTTCCTTGTACTGAAACCCTGGACTGGGGATCCTGGTATGGGGCTGGGACCCCTTGCTTCTCTGGGGTGACCTCCACAGCTATCTCTTTCAATTCTCAACTGCCACATGTGGGTCTGTGGCCAGCCTGTTCTGCATTTCTGCCCTTCCTACCAGGTGGCCTGTTCTGTGTGTCCCCAGTTGTAAGACTTCTTCTGTTCAGCTAGATTTCAGGTGATTCTCAATGATGGTTGTTCTGTAGTTGTAATTTTGATGTGGTCTTGAGAGGAGGAAAGCACGGCATTTACCTACTTTACTATCTTGACTGGAACTCTCTCATTTTAGTTTAACTTATATTCCTTTTATTATGAATAAAGTTGATTTTTTTTCATATATTTAATAGTAATTTGCATGTCTTTTCTGACAATTGTCTTGACAGTTTTAAAAAACATATTTAAGGTGTTTTGATCTATTATAATCTTTTTTAAGCTCAAATTCTATCCTTGGCCAGTGGAAATCACTTCAGGTTATGTCCTGTGTTCTTTTGATATGGCCTTCCTTCACCCAAGGAATCTTTGAGAGCTTCTTTGCTAAATAATATGATAAGATATTCTAGACTTATATTGTATATAAATACCCCAGAATTAGCATCAGCTATTTATCCAGGTGCAAATGGAATAATAATTCTATCTGCTATTTGTTTATTTTTTTTGTTCCCCTTGCCCAAGGAGATATATCTGAAAAGAAATTACTAGTAGCAATATCAGAGAGTTTACTGCCTATGTTTACTTCTAGAAGTTTTATGGTTTTGAGTCTTACATTTCAGTCTTTAATCTATTTTTAGTCTATTCTTGTATATGGTGTAAGAAGGTGGTCCGGTTTCATTTTTTGCATATATCTGTCCAATTTTCCCAGTGCCATTTATTGAAGAGACTATCTTTAACCCATTGTATATTCTTGCCTCCTTTGTCATATATTAAATGAGTTATAGATGTGGATTTATTTCTGGGAACTTGTCACTAACTGACATTATAGTGTATATGGTATTCATTCTTTATTGTCAGTTTCTTCCTCTATATTCTAAAAATCTAGAATATAAGCTGCATGGAGGGCAAAGGCTTTGTTGTTGTTGTTGTTGTTTTTCCACTAAAGTATCTCAAACACCTAGAACAAAGCCTGATACACAGAGGTGCTCAGAAGCTGCTTCTTTCCATTTACCAGAGGTCATCATGATTGCAGCCCTCGGCATGAAGAGATGGGTGATCATCCAGAGACTGAGCCCAGGAGTCACTTTCATTCATTCCCATTTACTGAATGGCTTGTATGTTACAGACAGTGTTCCAGGCAAGATGGCAATGTTTGCATTAACTCTGAGGCTTATGTTGTCTATTGTCGCTTTGCCTGACCAATGCTTTATGTAGTTTATGTCAAAGTCATCTCTTCTATGTGAGAGAGAAAGCAGGTAGGCTAGGACCAACATTTGTCAAAGTCCTATTGTGTGCGAGACATTAAAAAAATAGATTTTCTCACTACATTTTCTATTATAGTCACCTAGAAGATAAAGAAAGGACAAGAAAGCACATATTTTTAGTGGGGAACTGGCTCTTTTTATTACATTTTTTTTTCTAAATGGAACTTTGAATCATATGCAGCAAAATATAAACATGTATTTAATCCAGTTATTTTTACATATGGATGCTTGTATGAATAATATATTCTGTACATTAATGTTTAAAATACATAGTAACTAAAAATAAAAATTAAAACAAAAATTAAGGCCACAAAAAGACCTAAACCTGTTTCTCTTCTAGGAAAAATCCTAGCAGAATTTCTGGTCAAGCAGAATCTCAAATCACCACTATAAGCTAACCTCTCCACTTAGTAGTTAAGAAATATGAAGAAAGCACATTTTAAAAGACTATTTTAGGTTAGTTTTAGCACATTGAAAAAGAAAAAGAAAATGGCATAAAGATTTTCTATTCTTTTCCCAGCTCCAAGAGATAATTCACTTTACAACACAGAATTATCAACAGATGACATTTGCAAAAAATTTCCCATTTATTCCTCACACCACTGTGGTGAAATAGGGGAATTTGTTACATCTACTGAGGAAACTGAGGTTCAGAGAGGTGATAACATATAAAACTCAATCAGTTATTTCTGGGTTAGAGCAGAAGATCTCAAACTTTACCCTGTTTCATCTATAGGATGTATAAACTCTAATTGCTGGGTTGCATTGGGTGAGGCCCAAGAATATGCACTTCTAACAAGTTCCCAGGTAATAATGATGCTGCTGGTCCGGGGACCACAGTTTGAGAATCATGGGTGCATACAATAACAATCAAACAAAGGTGACATTTACCATTTACAGAATACGTAGAGAATCACAGTGAGCTGAGGGGGCTGGTGGATGTCCATGGCCTGGAGTTAAAGGAAAGGGGACACAGTGTGAAGTGTACCCAGGCCCATGATCTGGGCCATAGACTCAAGCAATAGGTGACAATATGTCACTTCTGAAGTGTGAGGGAACCAGTCACTGATTCATAGAACGGCTCATGTGGCATTGTGATTTCATCATCTCTCCCACCTGGGAAACCTTGTGGGCGAGGGATTTAAACACCAGGCTCCTAAGATCTCCCTTGATCTTAACTGCTATTCAAGTTACTTATTATTAAATTGTTAATTCAGATCAGGCTATAGGAAGTTGGGAGATGGTTAAGTAAATCAAGAAATGCCTGCTCAGTAGTGAAACCTGAAATTACTCTCAAGGTTTCCTATTGTTTCCTGAAGCCACAAGGGTTTTGAATGATCTAATCTCCTTGGGCAATTAATGCTGCCTGGGGTATTGCTTTTTTTTTTTTTTTAAAAATAATGAGCTGTAGTACTTTAAATTATAATATTACTGAAAAACTTAAAATGCTGTGTGGCAAAAAAAAAAAAAAATCAGCAAATTTTGTCCAAAATGGCTAGAGCAAATATTTGCAAATTATCTAGGGCTAAGTCTCATGACTTATGAGAGCATTCCCAGGAAGCAATATACAGAGATAAGCAAATGATGCTGTGATAGGCAGTCCCTAAAATGGCCCCAGCGAGCCATTCCTCCTGGTATTCTTGCATATGTGAACCTAATGAGAAATCCCTATCCAGTGTGGGCTGAGTTAAAGATGGAATTACTCTATAGCTTTGATCTTTGTATCCTGAAGCCTCCAGGGCTCTGAGTGTTCTCATCTCCCTGGGGGCTGGCACCTGATGCTCCCCAGTGTATTGCTCAATTTCTATTACAATGGGCATGTTCCTTCCCTTCCCTTGCCTTCCCTTCCCTCCCCTCCCCTTCCCTTCCCTTCCTTTCTCTCTCTCTCTT
>NW_011889324.1:303259-314470 GCF_000151845.1 Pteropus vampyrus | reverse complement strand
GGTCAAAAAATGTTCGCTGAATTAATAGATGTGCGAATTGTGTTTCTTCTACTTGAGTCTGAGTTCCCTCACAACAAGTGGCTGACCTCTGCTTCCAGAGCCAGGGTTGGGGGCTCTAGTTGGACGTGGGATTTGCATGTGTGTGTGTGTGTGTGTGTGTGTGTGCGGGGGTGGAGTAAAATATATATAACATAAAAATTACCATTTGAATCTTTTTAAGTATATCATTTAGTTGTGTTAGGTACATTCATAATGTTGTACAACCATCACCGACATTCATCTCCATAACTTTTTCATCCTGCTCCATACCCATTAAACGGTTATTTCTTATTCTTTCCTCCTCCCAGCCCCTGGCAACCATCATTCTACTTTCTGTCTCTATGAATTTCACTACTTGAGATACCACACATTAGTAGAATCATATAGTATTTGTCCCTTTTTGTCTGGCTTGTTTTTACTTGGCATAAGGTTTTCAAGGTTCATCCTTATTGGAGCATGCATCAGAATTTAATTTTTTAAAGGCTGAATGAAATTCTGTTGTACAAATATGTCATATTTTGCTTATCCATTCATCTATCTATGGGCATTTGGGTTGTTTCCATCTTCTGGCTATTGTCGTTGAAGAAAACCAGAGCTGTATAGTAGATTTAGTAGTAAAAAAAAAAAAAAAAAATCAGAAACTTGCTATAGGGAAAAAGAGACCTCTGTATAGAACTGGACTCAATTCTGAACACAACTATAAATCCTCCTTGAGGATTTATATGATTTATATGAAAAATAGGAAGAGGAAATATCAGGGATAAGTAGGGGGGATTCTGGTTAAACTGATCTGGCCAGGATCCTTGCTAAAGGCAGCCTGGGGTGATCAGAAATTGAGGTGAGGATTCTTGCTAAGTTGACTTAGCAGAATTTTTGCTAAAGTTCGGCTATGCAAAGATGAACACTGGGGTCCAAAGGTCAAGGCCTAGTTGCGAAGAGGATTTAGAGGTGCACAACTAAAGTTTGGCTAAGTAGAGAATATTGTCAGTATGCGTAATACCGCTATGAACATTGATGCACAGATATCTGTTTCAGTCCCTGCTTTCACTTATTTTGGGTGAAATTTCTGGATCCCATGGTAATTTTATGTTTAATATTTTGAGGGCCCTCTTTACTGTTTTCTGCAATGGCTGCAACATTTTACTTTCCCACCAACAAATGCAGTTTCCAATTTCTCCACATCCTTACCAACACTTGTTATTTCCTACTTTTTTCTTAATGAAAAATAACAGCCATCTTAATGGGTGTAATTTATTATTTATTTTAATATAAAATTTTGATGTAATAATTTTGGATTTGCAAAACTACAATTTTAATTAATAATACCAAAAAAATTAAAACACTGTATTGTGGGAAAGAAGGTAAAAGTCATGGGAAAAGTCAAGAATATTTGCAAACTCTATAGTGTTCATATTTGTGAGGTGTTAGGCAGATCGATGGGTGGACAAAGTTAACAGAAAATTCACTTAAAGAGCAATATTTGTGCCTAATAAACATTAGCTAATTAAATACGATCAAAAATCAGATATATCACATTAAGTGAAATAGGTAAGTTACAGAAAAATATGTATAACATGCTTATAATTTTGAAGAACATGTATACTTTAGAATATTTTATATATTTTGTTTATATGTAATTATACATTAACAAATTACATGGAAAGAAACGCACCTGTAGAACATGCACCTGTCTATTTTCAGTGACTATTTTTGGGTCAGGGAGTGAGGGTCAAGCAGATGGGATATACAGGATAATGTCAATTTACACATATATGTTTTTGACTTGTTTGAAATTTTATAATCAGAAAGATTTATTAAGACAAAAATTTGTAAAGAGCAAAAATATGTAACCCAACTGACAAAAATTGAGTACACATTATGTTTTGGAAATGTGTTTATAATATGATGATTTGTTGGGAAAAGAGTAGGTTAGAACAACTGATTTGACAGTGTATCTATGTATGTGTGTGTTTCTATATCAAACTTCTTCACTTCAAATAATCACACATTCACATATTCAGCTTTCTCTTCAGCTCAGGCAGGAGGCAGATGTCTAGTTTTAGAGTTTAGAGACCGCAGAAGGTCATATTTTCAGAGAGATTGCTGCTAGTGGGTGGCAAATTCTAGAAAGACTAGACTGAAGCCAAGTCCACGCCCCTCCCTAGGATTCCCTCTTCCCTCATAAAGCCTCTTGTCCTGAGACTTTCAGTATTGTAACTCTGATTCTGATCACCAGGGACATCTGTCTTCATTTCATCTCTCTCTCTCTCTCTTCTTCTTCTCCTTTTTTTTAATAAAAAGGTACTTTTTAGAAGAAACAAAATGTTTTTAAATGTTCTTATTGAATAGAGGTATAAGATGGTACAAATTGTGCTTTAAAAATGGTTTCTTATATTAAAAGACTAAAAGAATATCAATTCAGTTTTATATACACTTTATTCATTTCCTCTCCCTTCTCTCCATCCTCCCCCTCCCCCTCCCTCTCTCTTCATCAAGGTTGGCTGACCTGTCCACACTGTAAAGAGTGCCCCGCCCTGGGGAGAAAGCAGGTAGTAGTTTAAGCCCCCAAGAACCATTTCCCTGTAAGGGTTTTGGAAATCTTCCACCTGCCTCTCTCCAAGACACTTTACACACAGTTGCCCAGAGCAGTTTTCCCTGAAGCTGGCTCTAATATCATCACACAAATACCTTCAGAAGCAACCTGCCAGCTTACCAAGAGAATTGCAAACTCCTTTCCCCAGCTTGCATTCCTTACACCGTGAATCCAGACTACATTTCCAGCCCTGTCTCACAAGTTCTCTGTGTTCTGGGTAACCCGCACTGTGGACTAATCCATCCCTCAACGGACTCTTGTGTTCTCTGTATGCCTCTTTAACTGGGTAGGGATCAATTTGCACAAGGCTCTGCCCTTGCAGATACATGGTGGCATTACACACTTAGATCAATCCTTTGAAGGAGGATTATTACTCTCATTTTAAAGATGTAGAAACTGATCTCAGGGAGGGTGAGAATCAGCCTTGTGTTTAGGAAAAATACTGGGGTTACAGAAGACCCATTGACAGCTTGACAGTGATAACTGTATTATTTTCCTCACTTCTCTTAAATGCCTGCTATAAGTAAAATAAATTTTATTTTTCCTAGAACTTAAATGATACATATTCTTTGCAGAACATTTGGAAAATACATTAAAACGAAAAGAATGGGATAAACACACCCAGGATCCCACAGCCTGAACAACTCACTCTTTTCTAGGGTTTGCTGACATCTAGTGGTAGATTCAAGAATATCAAATTATACCTATTTATAATGAAGATAGGTCCAGAGAGAGTAAAAAATGTTTCCAAGTTCCATCCAGCCTGGATACTTACCCCAGCTTCAATACATACAACTTTCCAACTTTACCACATTGCTTCTCCTTTGAGATAGTGAACTTCTAGGAATCAGGATCTGGCTATGTTGGATGTGGTTCCATGGTGTAACGGTTAACACGTCTGCTTTACATGCAGAAAGTCCTGTGTTCGCGCCCCAGTGGAGCCACCGTCCATGGTATATGGCCACGCCATCCTGAACAAACAAGCAAGATGTCTGACCGCAGAAGCTAAGTAGGAAGACCAGCCGCTGTAGGCATAAAAAAAATGAATCTGGCTATGTTACATTTGCTTGGAATGGTACACATATATTATGAAATTACACATATATATGGGTACTAGTTCATCAACTTCTCTTGATGTGACGAGGAAAGGGAGATAAAAATCCTTTACTTGTGCTAAAGGGCCAAGGTATAGGACCAGCATCACTAGCTTTCCAAGGCAGTAATATATAGAGGAAAGCGCAGGCTTTGGAATCACAGATAGGAGTGGGAAATGCAAGCAAGGGATCTAATATATATTTTAAGAGCACTCTATGTTGGAAAGTGAGGTAAAATAATTTACATTAAAGTTTAATAATATTGAGGATGCACTTTGTAATCTCTTAAGGTAACCATTACAAGAATAGTAATAGAATGTTTAATTAATAAGATAATAGAGAGGGAAAATGGAATTCTAAAAAAATCATCAAGCAATCCAAGAGAGAGCAAGAGAAAAAAGAAAAAAAACAATACAGAACAGGTAGAACAAATAGAAAGCAAATAGTAAAATGGTAGATTTAAGCCCAAATATACCAGTAATTACATTATTTGCAAACAGCCTAAATAAACATTCCAAGTAAAAGACAAGCCTTGTCATTGTATTAAAAACAACAACAACAACAACAACAACAACAACAAAAACAACCTATATGCTGCTTAGAAGAGATCTACCTTCAATATTAAGCCAAAGAAGGCTGAAAATAAAAGGATGGGAAAAGAGATGCCATGTAAATATTAACAAAAGAAATCTGATATAACTATAGCAATATCAGATAAAATAGATTTTAAAGTAAAGAGCATTAATAAAGACAAAAAGAGACATTTTATAACGATGAAAGTGTCAACACACCAAGAAGACAAAATAATTCTAAATTTGTATGCATCTAATAATATCATTTCAAAATATAATAAGAAAAACGTGGTAGTACTTAAAGAGAAACTGAAAAATTCACAGTCATAATGGAAGAGTTTTAAGAGCTATTTTTATTATACAAGTATACACAGAATAAAAGTGGAAAATAAAAGGAAATAGGAGAAAATGACCCCACAATTTAAATCCTTACTACTCAGAGAAAGCCATTGTTGACATTTTATTGTCTATATCTATCTAGAGTTTTTCCTGGTATATTTGTATATATGTGGATATGTATTTGAATAAAAATTAAACCATAATATACATACGGTCTTGTTATCTATTTTTTAAAAATGTAATATATATCATACATACCTTTCCATGTAAAATATTTGGTCCTGTTATAGTTTTTAAAGGCTGCACTATGGTTTATTATATAAAAGTATCATGATTTTTTAACTCATTCTCTATTGGATGTTCAAGTAGTTTAGAATTATAGAATTATACATAACATTGCAATGAGAATCCTTGTAGATACATCTTTGTGCATTTGTCTTATTTCCTTGGTATATTTTCCCAGAAATTAAATTCTTGGCTTCAAAGGCATACACACTTTAAAAACTTTCTAATATATGTTTTCATACTGCCATTCAAAAATTATACTAGTTTATACTCCTGACAATCATGCAAAGGACTATTCATTTCTCTTCCTCTACACAAATACTAAGAATTATAATTCCGATGAGAAAATATAATATTTCATTATTGCTTGAATTTGCAGATTTTGATCACTAGTGAGGTTGACTTTTTAAAAGTAAGCCTAGGGAAATATGACAGGAAAGTGTGCAAACCATAAATGTGCGCCTTGATTATCACCTTGATTTCACAAAAAAAAACATATCTGTGGCCAGAACCGGATCAAGAAAGAGAACATTACCAGCACCTCTGAAGTCCCAATGGTGTCCCCCTCCAGTCACTAAACCCTCTCCCTCCACCAAGAGTAACTATTATTTGGACTTCTAAAAACATATATTGGTTTTGCCTGTTTTTGAATTTTATCTAAATAAAATCATCCACTACATGCTATATTGTGTCTGTCTCCTTTCACTCAATATTACATTTGTGAGATTCATCCATGTGGTTGTAGCATGTTCATTTTCATTGCTGTATGTGTATGAAAATAATGATAGATTTTTAACAGACTTCTCTCAGTATTGATAATATAATAGATAAAAATCAGTAAGAATATAGAATATTTGAATAGCATAATTAATAATCTTAACATAATTAAAAATGTAGAACCTACACCCTAAAACTTCAGAATATACTTTCTTTTTAGGTACAAATGGAATATCTACAAAATTTGACTACACAAAGGTCATAAAGCAAGTCAACAAACTATAAATATTAAAATAACAGTATATTTTCTGACTATTGTGAAATTAAACTAGAAATTAATAAATATAAATTGGGAATTGCTAAATGCTTTAAAATTTAAAAAATATAATTCTACATAGTCAATGAGTCAAAGAAAAATAAAAGTGGAAATAAGAAAATATTTTGAACTGAACTTTAATGAAATTATGACATATTAGAATTTGTGGGGTACAAAATCCCAGAAGGCCTTTTCTTGGATTAGAAATTGAGAAACTGATTTTAAAATTTATACAGAAAAACAAAGGACATAGATGAGCTAACACAACTTGAAAAAGAAACAAATTGGAAGACTCATACTACCTGATTTTGAGACTTACTATATAGTACAGTCACCAAGAGTGTGGTTTTCTTGAAAAGATAGACATATAGAAAATGAAACAGAATAGAGTCCAGAAACAGACTCACACATATGGTTAATTGATTTTCAGCAAACGTGCCAAGGTAATTTAATGGAAAAAGAATAGTCTTTTCAACAAATGATGCAGGAAGAATTGGACACACATATGGAAAAAAAATGAACCTCACACTTTATACAAAAATTAATGGAAAACATATCATCTATCTAAATGTAAGGGCTAAAACTATAAAATATCTGGTAGAAAACATAATAGAAAATCTGTAATATTGTGTCAGGCAAAAATTTTTTGATAGTACACAGAGTATAAATCTTAACCAATAAATAGATGAATTGGATTTATCAAAATTAAAAACTAGTGTTGTTTATAAGATGTTGTTAAGAAATGAAAAGTCAAACCATAGATTGTGATAAAATAGTTTTAATCAGCATAGCTAATATAATTCTAGACTTGTATCCAGAATAAATAAAGAACTCCTACAATTTAATAATAAGAAAATAAACAACCCATTTAAAAATATGGGCAAAAGATTAATATAGCCACATCTATTACAGTGGCTTAAAAAAATTACAAAGTTAAGTGCAAGTGAGGATTGCAGCAACTAGAACTTTTATATAATTCTGGTAGGAATGTAAAATAGCATAGCCATTTTGGAAAACAGTTTTTTTTAAAATTAAGTTTATTGGAATAACATTGGTTAATGTAATTATATAATTTTCAGGTGTGCATTACAACTTGACATCTGCATATTCTATTGTGTGTTTACCACCCAAAGTCCAGTTTCTTTCAGCTACCATGTATTTGATCCCCTTTACCCACTTCACCCTTTCCCTCCCACTCTATATTTGACCCCTTTTACCTTATCTACCTCCCGCCTCCTCCCTCCTCACCCGCTACCCTCTAATAACCACTAGTCCATTGTCCATGTCTCTGAGTCTCTGTTTGTCCTGTTTGTTGCTTTTAGGTTTATATCCCACATATAAGTGATATCATGTGGTTTTCCACTTTTTCTGTATAGCTTATTTCGCTTAGAATGATTATCTCGAGGTCCATCCAAGTTGTTGCAAATGGCAGTATTTCATCTCTTTTAATGGCTGAGTAATATTCCATTGTATATATATATACCACCGCTTCTTTAGCCAATCATTTATCATAGGACACTTAGGTTGCTTCCATGTCCTGGCCACTGTAAATAACGCTGCAATGAACATCAGTGAGCAAATATCTTTTCGGATATGGGTTTTCAAGTCTTTGGGGTAAATACCCATAGAGGGATTACTGGATCATATGGTAGATCAATTCTCAGCTTTTTGAGGAACCTCCATACTGTTTTTCATAGTGGCTATACTAATTTTCAGTCCCACCAGCAGTGTATGAGAGTTGATTTTCTCCGCATCCTCTCTAACATTTGTTATTACTTGTCCTGTTGATTATAGCCATTCTAACAGGTGTGAGATGGTATCTCATTGTGGTTTTGATTTGCATTTCCCTAATAGCTAGCAATGTTGAGCATCTTTCCAAATATTTGTTGGCCATTTGTATGTCCTCTGGGGAGAAGTGTCTGTTCAGGTCCTCTGCCCATTTTTTGATTGGATCATTTCTTTTTTTGTCGTTATTGAGTTGTATGAGTTCTTTGTATATTTTGGCTATTAGGCCCTTATCAGAGGCGTTGCTTGCAAATATATTTTCCCATTCATATGGTTGTCTCTTTACCTTGTTGATGATTTCTTTTGCTGATCAGTAGCTTTTTAGTTTGATGTAGTCCCATTCATTTATTTTAACTTTTACTTCCCTTGCTTTTGAGGTCAAACTCATTAAAACCACTTTCAGTCCAAGGTCCTTGAGTTTAATTCCTATGTTTTCTTCTGTGCATTTTATTGTTTCAGATCTTATATTCAGGTCCTTAATGCATTTTGAGTTAATTTTAGTGTGTGATGATAAACAACAGTCTAGTTTCATTATTTTACAGGAGGCTTTCCAGTTTTCCCAGAACCATTTATTGAAGAGGCTTTCCTTTCTCAATGGTATGTTGTTGGCCTTTTTGTTGAAAATCATATGCCCATATAAATATGGGTTTACTTCTGTACTCTCTATTCTGTTCCACTGGTCCGTGTGTTTATTTTGCTGCCAATATCATGCCATTTTGATTACTGTTGCTTTGTAGATAATTTGAGGTCGGACAGAGTGATGCCTCCAGCCTCGTTCTTTTTTTCTCAGGATGGCTTTGGCAATTCGAGGTCTTTTGTGCTTCCATACAAATCTGATGATTTTTTATTCTATTTCTTTAAAAAATGCCAATGGGATTTTGATGGGGATTGCATTAAATCTGTATAATGCTTTAGGTAATATGGTCATTTTAACTATGTTGATTCTTCCAATCCAAGGACATGGAATATCTTTCTGTTTTTTTGTATCTTCTTCGATTCCTTTTAATAGGGTCTTGTAGTTTTCATTATATAGATCCTTCACATGTATCGTTAAATTTATTCCTAGGTGATTTATTCTTTTTGTTGCAATTGCAGAAAGAATTATCATTTCTTCTTCTTTTTCTGACATTTCATTATTAGAGTATAAGAAAGCTATGAATTTTTGAACATTGATTTTGTATCCAGAAACTTTACCGTATTTGCTTATTGTTTCTAGTAGTGTTCTTGTGGAGTCTTTAGGGTTTTCTATATAGAGAATTATGTCATTCACAAATAGTGACAGTTTGACTTCTTTGTTTCCTATTTGGATGCTTTTTATATCTTCCTCTTATCTGATTGTACTTGCTAGGACATCTGATGTTATATTGAATAACAGTGGCGATAGTGGACAGCCTCGTCTTGTTCCTGATGTTAGAGGGAAGGTTTCTAGTTTTTCACCATGAAGTGTAATGTTAGCTGAGGGTTTGTCATATATGGCCTTTATTATGTTAAGGTACTTTTCTTCTTTACCGATTTTGTTAAGTGTTTTGTTCATAAATGGATGCTCTATTTTGTCAAAGGCTTTTTCTGCATCTATCGATATGATCATATGATTCTTATTTTTTAATTTGTTTATGTGATGTATCACATTAATTGATTTGTGTATGTTGAACCATCCCTGTGCCTCTGGGATGAAGCCCACTTGATCATGGTATATAATCTTTTTAATATGTTGCTGTTTTCGGTTCGCCAATACCTTATTTAGGATTTTTGCATCTGTGTTCATGAGAGATATTGGTCTGTAGATTTCTTTTTTTGTGTTATCCTTACCAGATTTTGGTATCAGAGTAATATTTGCCTCATAAAATGAAATGAGAAGTATTGCTTCCTCTTCGATTTTTTGAAAATGTTTGAGGAGAATAGGCATTAAATCTTCTTTGAATGTTTGGTAGAATTCACTAGGGAAGCCATCTGGTCCTGGAATTTTACTTTTTGGTAGGTTTTTGATGATGGTTTCAATTTCCATACTGCTGATCGATCTATTAAAATTTTCCAGTTCTTCTTGATTCAGTCTAGGAAAATTGTATTTTTCTAAGTACTGGTTCATTTCTTTTAGGTTATTAAATTTGGTGTTATATACTTTTTCATAGTATTCTTGTATGATCCTTTGTATTTCTGCGAAGTCAGTCATAATTTCCACTCTTTCATCCCTGATTTTGTTTATTTGTGTCCTTTCTCTTTTTTCTTTAGTGAGTCTAGCCAGGGGTTTGTCAATTTTATTAATCTTCTCAAAGAACCAGCTCTTTGTTGCATTTATTTTTTTCTGTTTTTGTTGTTGTTATTGTTGTTGTTTTCAATTTCTTTTATTTCTTCTCTAGTTTTGACGATTTCTTTCCTTCTGCTGACTTCAGGCTTCATTTATTCTTCCTTTTCTAGTTTTTTAAGATAAAGCGTTAGGTTGTTTATTTGGGCTCGTTTTTGTTTTTGGAGATAGGCCTGTAATGATATGAACTTTCCTTTTATGACTGCTTTTGCCATGTCCCAAAAGTTTTATCATTATTTCTATGTATCTCTTGATCTCTCTTTTTATTTCTTTTATTTCTTCTCTGACCCAGTCATTCTTCAGTAACATATTGTTTAATCTCCATGTCTTTGTGGTTCTTCTGGCTTTCCTTTTGCAGTTGATCTCTAGTTTCAAAGCATTATGATGACAGAATATGTTTGATATGATTTCCACCGTCTTATATTTGCTGAGGCTATCTCTGTGTCACAGTATACGGTCGATTCTTGAGAATGTTCCATGTGCACTAGAGAAGAATGTATAAGCAACTGTTTTGAGATGGAGAGCTCTGTAAGTGTCAATTATTTCTAGTTGGTCTCATGTGTCATTTAGGGATGTTATTTCCTTATTGATTTTCTGTTTGGATGATCTGCCCATATCCAACAGTGGAGTATTTAGGTCTCCAATTACGATGGTGTTTTGGTCTTTTTCTCTCTTTATTTCTGTTAGTAATTGCTTTACATATTTTAGGGCTTGCTGATTGAGAGCATAGATATTAATAAGTGTTATTTCTTCATGATTCATGATTCTCTTTATCATTATGAAGTGTCCCTGAGTATTTTTCTTTACCTTTTTTTATTTTGAAGTTTATTTCGTCTGACATTAGTACCACTACTCTCACTTTTCTCTGAATAACATTTGCTTGAAATATTATTTTCCACCCTTTCACTTTGAGTCCTTCTTTGCCTTTGGAGCTGAGATGTGTCTTCTGGAGGCAGCACAAGGTTCAGTTTTGTTTTTTGATCCATTCTGCAACTCTATGTCTTTTTATTGGAAAGTTCAGTCCATTTACATTTAGAGTGATTATTGAAGTATGAGGTCTTCTTATAGACATTTTATCTTTTGCTTTCTGGTAGCTCGGTGTTTCCATTGTTTCCTCATCTTTGAGTTTCTGTTTTATTTATTTTGTTGGCTTTTTTGGGGTTTTCTTC
>NW_011889324.1:257461-303079 GCF_000151845.1 Pteropus vampyrus | reverse complement strand
ATATACAGTCGTCCATTTTCTTCTGTGCATGCCTTATCTCCATTCTCCTTTGCAAATTTGGATCTTTGAATCTTCCCCTTTTCAGTCACTGTTATCTCAATTTGTCTCTATATATGCTGAACATTCATTACTCTCTTGCTATAGCAATTCTCCTCTTATTATTTAAACTTATAATACCCTGTTCTTAGTAAGGGTTGCACTCCTCTGCTCCTATTTGCCTGATAGTCACTTTACTCCTAATTATTTTTTTGGAGGTAATTTTGTTTTAGGTGAACTGACCCCTTTTAGTATTTCCTTTAGTGTAGGCCTTGTAGTTGAGAATTCCCTCAATTTTTGTATGTCTGGAAATGTCTTTATTTCTCCTTCATATCTAAAGGAGAGCTTAGCTGGATACATTATTCTAGGCTGGTAGTTTCTTTCACTTAATAGTTCAAATATTTGATTCCATTCCTTTCTGGCTTGTAAGGTCTGTGCTCAGAAGTCAGAGGATAATCTAATGGGTTTTCCTTTATAAGTTACCGTTTCTTCTCCCTGGCTGCTCTAAGAATTCTGTCTTTGTCGTTGATTTTTGATAACTTTAATACAATGTGTCTTGGCGAAGGCCTTTTTGGGTTGAGGTAATTGGGCGTTCTGTTGATCTCTTGAATTCCAAGCTCCAGTTCATTCTTTAGATTTGGGAAATTCTTGTCAACTATTTCTCTGAAAATGCTTTCTAGTCCCTGCTCCTTTTCCTCACCTTCAATAATGCCCATTATTCTTATGTTTCCTCTCCCGATGGTATAAGCTAGTTCTTGTATTTCTCTTTCATTATTTTTCATTCTTCAATTTCTCTCTTCTTCCTTCTGGTTTATTTCTAGATTTCTGTCTTCGATATCACTGATTCTTTCCTCCATTTGGTTGACTCTATTTCCCTAGCTTGCTATTTCATTTTTCAACTCTTGCATTGTGTTTTTTTCTCCAGAAGTTCTATTTGGTTCTTTTTGAAGATTTCAATCTCCTTGCTCTGCTCATCTAGTGTGTTTTTAATTCCTGAAATTGTTGATATAACTCGTTTTGGAATTTACTGAGTTTTTTTAGAAGTACTATTCTGAATTCTCTTTCATTTAAGTTGCATATTTCTATTTCTGTAAGCTTATTTTCTGGAGATTTTTTTTCTTCTTTCTGAGATGTCATTGTCACCTTGGTTGTTCATGGTGTTTAATGGACTCTTCCTCTGCCTGGGCTGTAATGGAAGTGTATTCTGCTGTTTTTCCAGACAGATTTATTATATAAAGATCTCTCTTTAGTCCTTTGCATAGAAGGCACTTTTCTTTGGTTTCCAGTAGGTGGCATCTAAGCCTCTTGCATCCTTGCTTTATATAAAGGCTTAAAAATGCCTTTTTATTTTCTGATATTTAATCATGCTCACTACTCTCAGTTTCAGTCCCTGCCAGTTTCATTGACAGTCTTGGCGGCATTTGCTCAGATTCCCCTGGGGCTCCACAGTGATTCGTCTCAGAGTATATGCGGGGAGCAGCCCTCTGCGTTGGGAGTTGGGGGCTGTGGCTCAACCTCACTTTTGCAACTGTAGCTAGTAAAAATCAACTGTTGTTTCTCTGTGGTCCCGTCCCGCTTCTCAGCTTTCTGCCTTGATGACTGGGCCCTGCAGCCAGCCAGCCCCAGAGAGCTCACAGCTTTCCCAGGCAGAGCTATTCAGAGAACTCTCCTCAGGAACTCACCACTCCTTCTCCCCTCCCTGTCCTCCTGCAGGTAGCTCTGGTGGCTGCGAGAGGCAGCTTCTTTATTTCTTTGAGACCACTGCTTGACACCCAGGGTTCTGACCTGTGGTAGCTCTTATGCACAGATCTCATGCTCAGATGTGCTGGAGTGCAGTTTGGGTTTTTTTTTTTGTTGTTGTTGTTGTTGTTGAGTTTTAGATGTTCAGCTTATTGTTGTTTCAAGGGTAGAGATCTGGGGACATCTCTCACTTCACCATGTTTCTAAAGATCCTCTCAGAGGATTTTTAAGAGGTTCATATATGTGGAAGTGCTTTTTAAATGACAAAATGTTAACCCATGGAGGACTGGAGACTCAGCATTTTCCTGTGGTCCATTTGTTGGTATAATCAGCATCACAGTGGTTGCAGAGAGGAGGAGAGAGGTAGGTACGTATTACCAAGAAGCCTGATGAGTCTGACATACTGCTTCTCTCTAACAAGTACTGTCCCAGGACTATATATTCTTAAGAAAGAATGAAGTGTTCAGATCTAAAGAACATGTAATGTTCCAGGAAGTTTCATTGTTGTTTGAAAGTGTGATGGTTATTTCATGGAATGTGATGGAATCTGAGTGATATTTTATCTTTCTTCTTTGTATTTTACTGCACTGCATTACTTTGTTATAATGAGTATGCATGATTTTTATAAAAACTGAAATTACTTTCCTGAAAAACAAAGAAAGAATATCATCTGCAAAAACCACCATTTACAATGTTAACAAAAACTGTGAAGCATCTGGGAATACAGCTAATAATAAATATGTAAAATCTACATAAAGAAAACTACAATTTTACTAAAGGTCACAAAAAAGATATAAATAAATGTAAAAAATACTACATGACCTTGGATAAAAATAATAATTTGTGACTATGAGTTTAATTATTTCCCAAGTTAATTTATATATTCAATGCAATCCTAATAAAAATCCAACAAGATTTTTAAAAAATGAAACTTGGAACTTTACTTGAAATACCCAAGCAAATCCAAAAGTAGGTTGAAAAGGTAATACAATGAAGGATTTGTCCTCCCAGACACCAAAACTTGCTAGAAAGATATCCCAATTAAAAGTGTGCTATTGAAGCTATAATCAATAGGCCAAATAATAACAAATGGTGGAGAGGATGTGGAGAAAAAGGAACCCTCATACACGCTGGTGAGACTGCAAATTGGTACAGCCACTGTGGAAAACAGTATGGAGGTTCCTCAAAAAGCTGAGAATTGATGTACTATATGATCCAGTAATCCCTCTACTGGGTATTTACCCCAAAGACTTGAAAACCCATATCCGAAAAGATATTTGCACACCGATGTTCATAGCGGCATTATTCACAGTGGCCAGGACATGGAAGTAGCCAAAGTGTCCTATGATAGATGATTGGCTAAAGAAGCGGTGGTGCATACATACAATGGAATATTAGCCATAAGAAAAGATGAAATACTGCCATTTGTAGCAATATGGATGCGCCTCGAGGTAATCATGCTAAGTGAAATAATCCAGGTAGAAAAAGTTGAAAACCACATGATATCACTTATATGTAGGATATAAGCCTAAAATCAACAAATAAACAGGACAAACAGAGACTCATGGACATAGACAATAGACTAGTGATTATCAGAGGGTAGAGGGGAGGGGGGAGGTAGATGGGGTAAAAGAGGTCAAATATGTGGTGACAGAAAGAAATCTAACTATGAGCGGTGAACATACAATGCAAAATATATATGACTTACTGTTGAATTGTACACTGGAAACTTACTGAATCTCATTAACCAACGTCGCCACACACAAAAAAAAGTTCTATGTGTAAACAAAAGAAGTGTGCTATTGAAGCAGTAAACACATAGTAGTTCTCCCTTATTTGTGGGAGACACATTTCAAGACCCCCAGTGGATGCCTGCAGCCACAGATAGTACCAAACAGTATATATAGATACGGTAGTCCCCCTTATCCTGTTTCAATTTCCACAGTTTCAGCTACTTGCAGTCAACCGGAATCTGAAAATATTGAATAGAAAATTCCAGATATAAAGAATTCATAAGTTTTAAATTGTACACTGTTCTGAGTATCGTGATGAATCTTTAGCTCCATCCGGCCCAGGACCTGAATCATCTTTTTGTCCAGCGTATCCAAGTTGTATATGTTCCCTGCTTGTTAGTCACTTAGTAGCTCTCTAGGTTATCAAACTGTTCTGATAGTACAGTGCTTGTGTTCAAATAATTCTTATTTTACTTAATAATGGTCTCATTCATGTAACTTTTGTTATAATTGTTATAATTGTCCTAATTTATTGTTATAATTGTCCTAATTTATTATTGTTGTTATAATTGTCCTATAATTTATTATTATTGTTATAATTGTCCTAATTTATTATTGTATATTGTTATAATTGTCCTAATTTATCATTGTTGTTGTTCATTTCTTACTGTACCTAATTTATAAATTAAACTTCATCATAGGTATGTATAGGGAAAAAATAGTATATGCAGGGTTCGGTATTATCTGAGGTTTTAGGCATCCACTGGGAGTCCTGGAATGTATCCTCCTCCAATAAGGGGGGACTACTGTATTAGTCTTTTTTCTGAGTTCAAATCTTATACTAGAATGTATTCTTGTGAAAATTGTGTGTAGTTACAGGAAATAAACAGCAAATAATAAAATACCCTAAGTATCTTTCCATTAGGATACACCGAGCTAAATCTTTTTACAATCAACTATATTGTATAAGTTTAACATAATGTATTTAATCTTTCCCTTATTGATGGATATTTTATGGGCTTCGGTTTTTTAAAAAAAATCTTTATAAGCACTGCAATAGATATCCTGGTATGTATGTGTGTGTGTGTGTGTGTGTGTGTGTGTGTATACACACACACATATACATATACATATATATACACATACATATACATATACGTGAAACTGTGTAGGTACATAGGCTGAAATTGCTGGGTCAAAGAATTTGTGAGATATTATATTTATAAATTAATAGATTTTGCCAAATTGCCCTCCTGAAAAAGATTCTATTAGAGTATTTCCCTCCAACAAAGTGTGAGAGTACTCATTTCTCCATGAACCAGTCAACAATATCATCAAATTTCTAAATTTTGACAAACTCATATCTAAAACACGGTAAAACATAGTTGTTTGATTTGCTTTTCTTTCAATTGAGCATCTTTTCATATCTTTATCAATCATTTGTATTTCTTTTCTGTCAACAAATCCATTCATGTCTTTGGCACATTTTTCTATTGAATTGTTTATTCTTTATTAATAATGTATAAGAGTTTTTAGAGTATTACAAATTAGTTGTTTGACATACTGTGCTTATGGAGTTTGCTTTTTGTTTGTTTTTTACTTTACTAAAGTTTTAAATGTTTGTGTAATCAATTTCTGAATCTTTCCCTGTGGCGGAGAACATAAGTTGGTCACAGGCAGTTGAGTTCTGAAAAGCCGTTAGTAAGGTTCTGTGGCACTCTGGGTACCCTGGCTCACCTCCTAGAGTGTCTTCCCCCTGCCCCACAGAACCTCTCACTTGAGGAACTTCCTGCTGGGGTGTCATATTTCAACATTCAAAGAAAGAAGCTGCCTGAAGTGTCTATATTTAGAGTATGACTCCCCAGTGGGAACAGCTGGATGTCTGGGGACTAACTTCTGCATACTTTGTCCCTGAGTTCTGGAATTATTCTGAGGGGCTTGTATGGGTGGTACAGTGAAACTGTAACAGAAGGCGGGCAATAAATAGGCCTCTTTCTTCTGGCGACTGCTTGAGATCCTGTAAACTGCTTTTGTGAGGGAAAAATGACATGGATCTCAGGAGTGTTGCAGTGATTTACAGATACCCACAGACCCTCACCATTATCTCCACCGGAAGATGTTGAACACTAGCCGCTGCTAGGGTGACAGCACACGGATGACAGATACCGGAGATATCGCACCGGCATAATGATTAAATGAAAAGTCCACCTGCTAAGCCTCATTTCCATCAGTGGGATAGCAGTTAATCCTTTCCAGGGTGTGTTGAGACTGATTTGATCACATGCTTTTGTAAAATCCTAATAAAACTCTTTGAATGGACAACAGGTTAATCTGGGAAGTCACTAGTTTTCAGGAACTGGGTTCATCACGAGCTGGGTCTTCACTCAATCATTCAGGAGTCATTCATGAAGAAGTTCTCAGACACTTGACACAAGATCATAAGTTCAGCCAGAACTTAAAAAGTTTGAAAGCACCTTCGGAAAATTGCCAAGATTAGAAAACGGCATGTCTTTCCAAAGATTAATTTATAGATCATATCGAAAATATGTTGGTTTAGGAAAGTTTAGTATTTAAAATGTTAGTGATTACTAGTCGATTTTGAAAGCTGTGAAATCGTTTATAGCAACTAGAAAACATTTTTTAATATGGCGCAAAAATAATGTAAGTGAATGAATCTTGTTATTTTTAAGATCTCATTTTTAATGTCAAATGAAATGGCTTGACTGAATTTTCGGCTTACGAAAACAGTGAATGTAACATTAAAAGAAAAAAAAGTTGCATAAAAATAAAGTTAAGCCTCTCCTTGCACTCTCTGCTTCCTTTTCTAACATCCCTTCCCTAAGCCCATTTTGGTGCGGAAAGGTATCCGATGGGGAGCATCGGTCTTACAGTGTAAAAAAGAGAAGATTTCTCAAAAAAGCTTCAGAAAAGATCGGAGCCAAGGTTTGGGTGTGGGTAGGAGATGTAGACTTCTTTGGTAAACAGAGAAGAGCACACCCCAATTGCAGGGCGGTGAGGCCACTTGTGGGCTCTCCAGCTGGAGAAGACAGGGCTGAGTGAAAGAGAGGTGCGCGCTGAGGCCCAGCGCAGAGACACGTGAAGGGGGAGTTCTGCGTGCGGAGTTGATAGAACGTCCTGTCGAACTCCCCTCCAGCCC
The DNA here is from genome assembly GCF_000151845.1 of Pteropus vampyrus. Classification (NCBI taxonomy): domain Eukaryota; kingdom Metazoa; phylum Chordata; class Mammalia; order Chiroptera; family Pteropodidae; genus Pteropus; species Pteropus vampyrus. Next base: position 296,413 of record NW_011889324.1, on the reverse strand, counting down.
ATGGGTGGGAGTGAAGGCGAGCTCGTTGGTGACGCGAGGCCCTCACGTGACCCGGAGCTGCAGAGCGACGCAGCCTTCGGTGCAGTCGTCACTCCTGTCTGGGTACCAGCTCCCCGCTGCCCTGCGCACGGCGGGCTGGCATCGGGCCCGGGGAAAGCCGAGCAGGTAAGGGCCCGGGGCCGCGCGGAGACCAGGACGGCAGCCGCCCGCCAGCTCTGGTAGCGGTTCCGGGACTAGGGGACAAAGCAGGCTCAAGTTCCAGGAGCCTTTGCTCTCATTATCCCGAGCTCCCCTCCCCCTGTCTAGTGCAGGGGAACCGTGGGCTTTGACAGGGCGGCTAGTGGGGGAGTGTCCCAAGAGGAAAATACAAAGATTGTGATGTCCCTTCCTCCCTGACTCTAATCACTGACTGCATACATCCGCTCAGCTTCCTGCTTATTTCAGTGGAAGGGACACGCCACAGTGGCGTTCGCAGAGAAAATGGTGGGTCTTAGTGACTGGACGGCAGGATTGGTGGGGGTGACATATCAGAATGTTGAGAGGGACGTTTTGATAACTGGGTTCTTGAATCCAGACAGGCTAGTATTGGAATCTGTATCCTGGGTCCAAGCACTCAGTGTCTTTACTCATGGTGTGGCACAGTTTGTGGGGAGGCGAGGGGAGCAGGCAAAGAGAAAATTGTACAAGATCCGTGGAGGTTAATGCGAGCATAAGCACTGTCTGTAAACCACCCAAGTTCTATGTGCATTCTATTATGACAGGAATTTAGGCACCACTGTCTGGTTGGGATATGGGATAGGGCTAGCTAGGTGACTTTCCCTAAACTGTGTTTGCTTACCAAGCTTAGGATTCTTAACTTAAATTGTATGTTGAAGACCAATAAAGATAGCAAACTTTTCTATGGATGCTTTTATTTGCATTTTAGATAATACTGAGAAGATACAAATTGTATTAAAAAACATTATTTATTTTTATTGTTTTAGAGAGGGGATCTTTGTGGGGGAGGGATAGTGATTTTGCAGAAGCAAAATCTTCTCCCACATCTTGTCGCTTCTACTGCTGGAGACTCCTACAGATGAATTTAAGGGGAAGTAGATGGTAATAGACTATGATTCTAGAGCAGTGGTCACCAACCTTTTTGGCACCAGAGGCTGGTGGACCTATGAGAATCTAATGCCGGATGATCTGAGGTGGAGCTGAGGTGGTGATGCTAGTGCTGGGGAATGGCTGCAAATACAGATGAATCTTTGTCCCCTGGGCGCTAACCTACTGCTGTGAGGCTGGGTTCCTAAAAGGTCACGGACCTGTACAAGTCCACGGCCCCGAGAGCTGGGGACTCCTGTTCTACAGTATGGGAACTGTGAGGCTCCATCTCTTTATCCCATAGCTTTTCAGATATCCCACCAGTATAAGCATCTTGGTGAAATAAATTATGGATTTTGGGGAGAAGCCCTAGAATCCTACAGGAGGTTTTAAAATATTTTGCCTTTGTCACTACGCATTTATTTTTCCTGCCTCCCTTTTCCATCTTGCCCATTTCAGTGCTGGGAAGCCTCAGGTTCTACCTGCCAGAGAATGTGCCTCTAAATCCAGTAAGGCAGGTATTGGGACCAGTGCCTCAGACGGTGAGATGTCACAAGCACTCAACATTCACCTTCCTCTTTTTCTCTGTTCCTTAGTCTTACCGTACACCTACAGTAGGACTGTTTACCACTAGAAGCAAGGGAAAGGGGGAGACTGGCTTGGAACCATAGAGGTTGGTGTGAAAGTAAGCAGTGCTGGGGGATGACAACAGATGGTAGGAACAGAAGGTGGCTGAGACTTGAGAGGGTCTCAGTAGAGGGTACTTCTATCTTTTCTACACTCTGCCAGATTTCCACAGTGTTGCCGCACCCCATACTGATTTCAGTGCAGGAAGCAGTAGGAATATTGGGGTAAGAGTGGGCTGGAGTATGACTGAAAAGAGAAGACTTGAGGAGGGGAGGAGCCATGAGATGGGACACAGTAGCAAATGACCTTGACTCTGGCAAAGCAAGTACTGGGGTCAGGGATCAGGGTGCTTGTCTGTTCTATGAAGGACTCAGTCTCTATTATCTCCTGTTTGTTTACTTTTGTATAGATCTGCCTGCATGTCTGCTGCAGGGTTTGAGATGACTGCAAGCAAAAAAACAAGGAGGAAATTGCCTCTGATCAGTATAGACTGGTAAGAAGATGGAGACTGCCTGGGTAGACCTCTAGGGTGAGTTGGTGGAGGCCAGTGTGTATCCAATAGGACCACTGTCTATTCTAGAGGATCTTTAACTTCTTCCTTTCCCAGCCACCTTTCCCACCATCCCTGTCACTTACTCCACACTCTCATCTTTATTTTGGTACAGGGAGTGGGGTGAACTGAGGAGGATGAAGCTGTAGTTTACCAATGATATGCCTGGCATATCCAGAGCAAAATCTCCACTTCTATCTGTCCTTCTATCTGTCTGTCTGTCTGTCTGTCTCTAGGTCTATAGATCTCATGGGTTTATAGATCTACTCTAATGTGTATCATCAGTCAAGAAAAGGAAAGAGGCAGGAACCACCTTGGATCAATACAGGTTGGTATGAGAGTGGGGAACTGTGGGAATGGTGGCCAGAGAAGGTCCAGTAAAAATCAAGATCTGAGGGCTTCTCAGTCTCTCCTATTCATAGTCATCCCCCACCCCCACTATCTTTTCTGCTACTCATTTAGCGTAAGGAAATGTGTATGGAAGTACCTTGGGAGAAAATGATTGGATACTGAGAAAAATGGGGAGGAGATAAAATAAAATGGATATAGAGAGAGTTTGCTAATGATCCTCTTCTCCCACCAAGCACAACATTTTTATATTTTCCTGGTCCTTCTGTGTATCTATCTGTATGGTGCACAGAATTAGAAGATACATTTTAGTCCATTTCCTTCCTCCACTTCTAGGTCCACCTCCAGTGGCAGCTGTAGTGACCTTTGAGTGGCTGAAGACCAGCACCCTCACAAGCTTACATCCAGACCTAACACTCTCTTTCTCCAGCCCAACTGAGCCCTCCTACCTTATTTGTGCTTTCAACAGGGGTGATTACATGGGTCGCATTCAGGAAGTAGGCTGGGTGACTGCAGGACTGATGATCTGGGTTGGTACCTGCTACTACATTTACAGATTAACCAAGGGAAGAGTTCAGAGTGTGAGGAGACCTGCCAACAATGGGTCTAGAGTCAAGATGGAGACCATGGCTGGGGTACAGAACCAGACCTTGGCCATCAGCGAAACCATGGCTGAGACAGAGATTGAAACTAGACCCAAGGCCAAGACTGAAGAAGAAACTGGAACAAGTGGAGCTGGAGCCGAAGTAGAGACTAAGGCCACAGCTAGAGCCAGACCCAAAGCTAGCTCTCAGGCCAAGGCAATGGCTGGGGCAGAGGCAGAGGCCCAATCTGAAGTCAAAACAGTGGTTGTGACAGAAGCAGTGACTCTGGCTGAAGTCAAAGTCAAAGCCAAGGAAGTGACCATGAAAGAGGCAGTGACTCAAACTGACTCTGAGGCTTGCAGAGTAGTCAAGAAAGAGGCAGTGACCCAGACCAAGGCTAAAGCTTGGAGACTGATTGCCAGGGCAGGGATCAAGAAAGAGGCAATGACTCAGACCAAAGTGGAAGCTTGTATATTGACTGAAAAAGAGCCAGAGATGAACAGAGCACTGGTGGCACAGAATGAGACCTTGGCAGTGACCAAAGAAGTAGCCAAGATAAGTGCCATAAACAAGACTGAAATTGTGTCAGAGACCAAAGCAAAAACCCTGGAAGAGACTGTGAATGTGGCCAAGACTCAGTCTGAGACCAGGCCTCATGCCACAATTGATGCTAAGGGAAATCTTACCACCATGCCCAGGGCAGAAGCTGGAGTGGATATGAGGTCTTGTGCACTTTCTCAGGCTGTGACCAAGATCCAGGTTGCTGACATGTCTCATGCTGGGGTTGAAGCTAAGGGAAATCATAAAACTGTGTCTAGGGCAATGTCTGAGGCAGACATAAGGGCTTTTGCCCAGCCTCAGATTGTAACCAAGGCCCAGGCTGAGACCCTGTCTAAGGAAAGGATTAATTCTGGGGGTCATACCAATGCCATCTGTAAGGCAGGGGTGGGGACAGGTATAAGAACTTCTACACATCCTCAGACTGCGGCCAAGCAATGGCCTGAAGCAACTTCTGGTGCCAGGGTTGATGACAAAGGAAATACCAATGTCATGACATCTAGGGCAATGACTGGAGTTGACATGAAGGCTGTTGCTCAGCCTGAGACTGTGCCTGATGCCAGAGTTAAGGGTAGAGGCAACTCCAATGTCATGTCTAAAACAGGGACCAAGGCAAACTTGAGAGACAATTCCCAGGTCGAGCTCTTGCCTGATTCCAGGGTTAAAACCAGAGATAATCCCAATGCCATGTCTAAGGTGGGGGCAGGGACAGATATGTTGTCCTATACACAGCTTCAGCCTATGGCCAGTGTCCAGACTGATGCTTTGCCTGATTTCAGGATTAAGGCTAAGGGCAATGCCAACACCATGGCTAAGGAAGGGGCTGGGACAGACACAAAGGCACAGTCTCAGACTTCTGCCAAGAGCCAGGTTGAGGTCTTACCTAGTACTAGAGTTAAGGCTAGGGGCAAAGCCAAAGGCAAGTGTAAGGCAGATGTTGGGACAGATGTAAAAGCTTGTGCACAGCCTCAGGCTGGGGCCAAGACCCAAGCTGATGCTTTGTGTGATTCCAGGGTTGATGCCAGAGGAGATCCTAATGCCATTTCTAGGGCAGTGGCTAAGGCAGAACTGAGGGCCTGTGATCAGCCTCAGGCTATGACCAGTGCCCAGAATGAATCCTTGTCTGGTGCCCAGAAAAAGGTCCGAGGCAATCCCAATGCTGTGTCTAAGGCAGAGACTGGAGCAGATATAATGGGCTCTTCTCAGCCTCAGGCTGTGGCCAATTTCCAAGGCGAAGCTTTGCCTGGTGTCAGGAATAAGGTCAAGGGCAATCCCAATGTTTTGTCTAAGTCCGGGGCTTGGCCAGATGCAACAGTCTCTGCCCAGCCTCAGGTTATGGCCAGTTCTCAGGGTGAGGCCTTGCCTGATACCAAGAATAAGGTCAAGGGCAATCTCAATGCTGTGTCTAAGGCAGAGGCCAAGGCAGATGCAATGGGTTCTGCCCAACCGCAGGCTATGTCTAACTGCCAAGGTGAAGGTTTGCCTGGGACCAAGAACAAGGCCAATACTGTGTCTAAAGCAAGAGCTGTGCCAGATACAATGGGTTCTTTTCCGTCCCAAGCTATGACCAGTTCTCAGGGCGAGGCCTTGCCTGGTGCCAGGAATATGGTCAGGGACAATCCCAATGCTGTGTCTAAGGCAGAGGCCAGGACAGATGCAACAGGCTCTGCACAGCCTCAGGCTGTGTCTGATTCCCAAGGTGAAGCCTTGCTTGGTGTCAGGAATAAGGTCAAGGGCAATCCCAATACTGTGTCTAAGTCCGGAGCTGGGCCAGATGCAATGGTCTCTGCCCAGCCTCACGCTGTGGTCAATTCCCAGGATGAGGCCTTGCCTGAAACCAAGAATGAGGTCAAGGGCAATCTCAATGCTGTGCCTAAGGCAAGGGCTGAGCCAGATACAATCGGTTCTTTTCAGACCCAGGCTATGACCAGTTCTCAGGGTGAGGCCTTGCTTGGTTCCAGGAATAAGGTCAGAGACAATCCCAATGCTGTGTGTAAGGCAGAAGGCAGGGCAGATGCAAAAGGCTCTGCTCAGCCCCAGGCTGTGTCTGATTCCCAAGGTGAAGCCTTGCTTGGTGCCAGGAATAAGGTCAGGGACAATCCCAATGCTGTGTCCAAGTCAGAGGCTGGAGCAGATACAACAGGCTCTGCTCAGCCCCAGGTTTTGGACAGTTCTCAGAGTGAGACCTTACTTGGTGCCAGGAGTAAGGTCAGGGGCAATCCCAATGCTGAGTCTAAGGTAGAGGCAAGGATAGATAAAATGGGCTTTTGCCAGCTTCGGTCCATGGCCCATTCCCAGAGTAAGACCTTGTTTGGTGCAACAGACAAGGCTGTACCCAAGTCTGAGGTGGAAGCCACAGAGAAAGTTGATGTCTGTGAAAATCTCAAAACTAAGGTCATTCCCACTTCTGAGAGTGAGGTTGGGGAAGGCACTCAGGCCTGTGGAAAGACTCAGCCTGAGGTTCCTGACTATCACTGGAGGGGAATTGGTTTTGAAGATTGGATTGCTTCTGAGCGATGGATCAAATTTAGGTTTCAGGCCAGAGATGGATACTGGGAGAATAGCATGTCCTGGGCTGAGGATGAGATTGAAGCCAGTATTGAGTCCTGGAGTGGGCCTAGTGATAAGTCTGGTATTAGATCCTGGCCTGGGGCAGAGAATGAAGTTGATATTGGATCCTGGGCTGGAGCTGGGGACCAGGCCAGTGCAGAGCTCTGGGCTGAGGACAAGGCCAGTGGAGGGTCCTGGACCGGGGCTGAAAACCAGGTCAGTGGGGCGTCTTGGGCTGGCACTAGGAACCAGGCTATTGGGGAACTCTGGACTGGAGATCAGGCCAGTGAGGGTTTCTGGTCTGGGGGTCAGACCAGTGGAGTGTCCTGGGCTGAGAAAGAGGTCATTGTAGGGTCCTGGACTGTGGCTGAGAGCCACACCAATGAAGGGTGCTGGACTGAGGCTGAAGAAAAGATCAGTGGAAGATCTCTAGATGTGGCTGGTAATCAGACTAATGGAGGGTCCTGGACTGAGGCTAACGTTGGGAATGAGGCTAGTACTGAGTACTGGGCTGCGGCTCTGGATCAGGCTAGTGGAGAGTCCTGGTTTGGGACTGAAGATTCACTTGGTGATGGATCTAATCCTAGATTTGATCATCAGGCCAATGAAAATGTGTCCTGGGCTGGAGCTGGTGGCCAAGGTAGTGGAGGGTCTAGGCTGGATTCTGAGGACCAGTCTAGTGGAAGATCCTGGGCTGACACTACAGACCAAGCAAATGGAATGTCTGGGCTGGGGTCTGTGGACAAGTCCAGTGGTGGGTCTTGGGCTAGGGCTGGGAACCAGGCCAGTGGAAGATTCTTGGTTGGGGCTGTGGACCAGGTTATTGAGGGGTCCTGGCTTGGGACTGGTGATCAGTCTGGTGGTGGGTCCAAGTCTATATCGGAGGATCAGGTCAGTGAAGAAGGGTCTTTGGCTGGGGTGGGTAGTCAGGCTGGTGGAGGATCCAGGTTGGGGCCTGAGGACCAGTCTAGTGACAGATCCTGGCCTGACTTTGGAGACCAAGCCAGTGGAGGATTCTTGGTTGAAACTATGGACAAGACCAAAGGAGGGTCTTGGGCTGGACCTGGAGATCAGGCTGGTGGTAAGGCAAAGCCTAGATTTGAGGATCAGGCCAGTAGAAGAGGATCCTGGCTTGACAATGAGGGGCAGGCTGGTGGAGAGTCTAGGCTAGGGCCCAGAGACCAATCCATTGGAGATTCTTGGGCTAGCACTGAGGACCAGGCCAGTGGAGGGTCCGTGCTGGGGCCTGAAGATCAGTCCAATGTATGGTTCTGTGCTTGCAATGGAAGTCAGGCCAATGCAAGAGTGTTTTGGGGTGGGGTTGGTAGCCAGGCCATTGGAGGGTATAGTCCAGAGTCCACAGACCAGTTCAGTGGTGGGTCCTGGGCTAGCACTGGGTGTCAGGCCAGTGGAAGGTCCTGGGTTGAGACTGAGGATCAGGCAGGTAGTTGTTCCAAATTTGGATTTGAGGATCAGGCCAGTGGAAGAAGCTCTCGGGCTGGTGCTGGAGATCAAGCGAGTGGAAAATCCTGGGCTGGGCCTAGGCTGGTGCCTGAGAACCAAGCAAGAGGAGGGTCTTGGGCTAGGACTCAGGACCAGGCCAGTGGAAGGTCCCAGGTCAGTGCTGGGATGGAGGCCAATGAAGGATACTGGTTTGGAGTTGAGAGTGAGACTAATACAGAGTACTGGTTCTGGAGAAGGGAAGAAGCTGGTATTGTGTCCAAGCCTGGAGCTAAAAATGAACCCAGTATTGAATCCAGATCAGGGGCTGAGGAAGAGGGCATCATTAGTTCCAGTTTTGGGGCTGAGGACAAGACCATAATTGGATCCTGGATCAGATCTGAAGAGAAGGCTTATGTGGATTCCTGTGTGGGGGCTGAGGCTGGAGCTGAGGCCAGGAAAGAATCTTGGCTCTGGGATGGAGATGCAACCACTACAGGGTCTAGACTTGGGGCAGGGGAAGACCCTGGCATGGGGTCCTGGACTTTGGCTGAAGATATAGATGAGTATGAGCTGAGTAGAGTGTCCAGCCCTGATATTGAAGAGATCAGTTTAAGGTCCTTGTTTTGGGCTGAAAGTGAGAACAGTAACGAATACAGATCCAAGAGTGAGAAAAATGTCAGTTTTGAGTGTGGGACTGGAGACAAGGCCAGCACCAAGGATAAACTTGAGGCGGCTGACGGAGTCGATGTACAGTCTTATTTCTGGGATGCTAATGAAAACAGAAGTGAAGACAAATCTGCACCTAAGATTAAAGCCAAAAAGTCATCTGAGTCAAGAGGCACATATCCATCCATGGTTCCTGGGGCAGGAATGGGGTCATGGGCGGGAGCCATGATCTGGACGGAAATGAAATTTCCATACCAAAATGAGTCCTGCTTACTACCTGAAGATGAGCTCAGAAAGCAGATCAGGTCTGAGGAGAAAACTCAGCCCTGGTCCTGCCATTGTAAACGCAAAGCTAATATGGATCCACGAGAGCTTGAGAAACTCATTTGCATGATTGAGATGACTGAAGATCCTTCTATTCATGAAATAGCCAATAATGCGCTATATAACAGTCCTGATTATTCATTTTCCCACGAAGTCATTCGCAATGCAGGTAGAATCTCAATTATTGAAAGCTTGCTCAATAATCCCCACCCCAGTGTTAGGCAGAAGGCTTTAAATGCACTAAATAACATCTCAGTGGCTGCTGAAAATCATAGGAAGGTTAAAACATACTTAAACCAAGTATGTGAAGACACTGTCACCTATCCTCTGAATTCAAATGTACAGCTGGCTGGACTAAGATTGATAAAGCACTTAACTATTATTAGTGAATATCAGCATATGGTTACAAATTATATTTCAGAATTTCTTCGTTTGTTAACTGTGGGAAGTGGAGAAACTAAAGACCATATTTTGGGAATGCTCTTGAATTTCTCTAAAAATCCCTCTATGACAAAAGACTTGCTCATAGCTAATGCACCAACATCACTGATTAATATCTTTAGCAAGAAAGAGACAAAAGAGAATATTCTTAATGCTCTTTCACTATTTGAAAATATAAATTACCATTTTAAAAGAAGAGCAAAAGTATTTACCCAGGATAAGTTCAGTAAAAATTCCCTTTATTTCATATTCCAACGACCTAAAGCATGTGCCAAGAAACTTCGAGTCTTAGCAGCAGAATACAATGACCCTGAGGTGAAAGAAAGAGTTGAGTTATTATTAAGTAAACTCTGATTAGTTGTATGTTTCCAAACAAAGCTGAGTAATGTTTTGGTTTTGCATCCTAGGGGTAATACACTCTGTAAATTGTATTATAACTTTGAGACTGATGTTACTTCTGTTGGTTGAGAGCTGGACTATTTTATGAACACCAAATGAATTCAAACTTGTACTGAAATTACATGTGTTGATTTTTACCTTGTCTGGGTTGAGATATTTTTAGTATGCTTCATGAGCAGACACTAAACTGATTCTTCATAATTAAGGTAATCTTTGGTCCTTTGTGTGGACTTATGTTTATACATTTGAGATTTTATTTTTGTCATCAATAAAGTTGTGTTTTAAGCAGAAAAAAAGACACATCTTTGTCCTTGAGTCTGTGATCTATTTGGAATGACAAGATGTATGGAAACAAAAAGATACTAACAATACCAGGAGCCTCTGATCATGGCCAGACCCCATCAGGGGAAGAGCTTCTGCAGGTGACAATGCTCAGAGAAAGTTTTACAGAGGAGGGACACTCAAATAAGCTGGGTTTGAAGGATGGGATAAAAACAAAACAGAGGGCATAGGAGGAAGAAAGAGTGGTGGGAAGAAAGGCATGGAAGTGAGAATCCTGCTCCAGAGAGGAGGTCGACCTGCCTAGAGTGCAAAGTGTAAGAAGGAGAGTGATGGAAAATACAGTCCAGCAGTTGGGGTGAGTCCCATTCCTGGAGAGGATCCCTGATTGCTAAACTGTGGTTTCTGCATATTACTCCATCCACCCCTGGAAGACACCAAAGCCTGTCATGACCACAGGAATGACAGGATGAAAGGAAAACGATGTGGTCAATTTGTGTGCAGGATGGGTCAGAGTTGGAGAGGGGACAGGAGTGGCCACTGGAAATTGGAATACCAGTTAGGAAGTTCCACCATAGTCCAGATACGAGATGATGAAAATCTGTGAAATTTCACTGCTGATCATGGCAATGGTAAGGGAAGGAAGAAAAACCCTTCGAATGAAGAAGTCTTGGAATCTATTCTGGGGGCATACAGAGAGGGACAATTTTATTTTAGAGTCCTGGGGGTATTTGATAGGAAAACATCCTCTTTCTTGGCTAGCTCTGGTATCTATGTAAGTGAATATGTTCGTTCCTATCTTGAAATAAGAAACTATAATAGAAGGAAGAATAATTTTTAGTGCTACTATCAGATTTCTTTTATAAGGTTGGTTGGGCCAGGACCTTTACGTACCATCAAGAGGGGCTGTTGTCATCCATACTGGAGAAGATCCACCTCTTTCCAGAGTATGGTGAGGGTGTGAGGGGAGGAGCACTCTCAAACTGTGCTGGTGGAAGCATACATTGGTACAAGGTTCATTTGGTCACATGGTTTAGAGGCCTTCAAGATGTGCATGCTCTCTGACCTAGTAATTCTACTTGTAGAGATTTACCCTTAGGTAATAGTCAAATAATTGGATCGTACAAGGCTTCGCACTGTTTTAAAGAGTGAAAAGTGGTGAATGACCCAAATGTCTCAAAATAGGCGCTTGACTAAACAAATTAGGATATGTCTACACATTGAAACATTATGCAGCTCTTGAAAATGTTGATGGGCATTTATAATTATTTACTTGGAGAAAATTCAGCATAGAATCTTAAGTGGGGAAAATAGGCTACAAAAGCACATATACTTTTTAAATGAAGAAAAGCATATATTTAAATTATCTCTGTAAAAACTCTGATGTATATTCTGAAAATGTTAATAGCTTCTTATGGATGTTAGCTTAATGGGTGATTTTATCCATTTTTAAGTCATCTGTATTTTCTGACTTCTATATAACAAACCAGGATTTTTTTGCATATTTTACCAAAAGGAATGGATGGATTTAGGTTAAGCAGGCCTGTCAATAGCATTTCAGAGATCTAGAGAAAAATATAAATGGAGGCTCACATATTTATGTCTAAATATTTGGAAGGTATAAATTAAAAATTTAAATAAACATTTAAATTAAGCTGTAAATGGAAGTATAAATATTTGAAAATTTAAATCTTATCAATCGTTTTAAAAGTAAAACTGCAGTCAAATGTTCTGTTCTTTAAAGGCTTAGACTCCTAACTCTCGTCAATTATCTTGTAAATGCTTTAGCTAAGTAACAAGGTAAAGGAAAAAGTCCAAATGCCTCTAAACAAACTTTTTTTTTTCAAAAAGCAAATCAAAGAATACTCCTCACTCATGGAGAACTAACCTACATCTAGAACAGAGCACTATGCTTGTACTGATGTTGGCCCACCCTCTAAGAAAAACCACTGCAGTCACATATAAAGGAGCTTCAAAAGAAAAAAAAAATGGAAAACTGTCCTCAATTCTAGCATCCAATGGCCACCAACTTTCTAATGGAAAAAAATGATATCACACTTGTGGTGGATTGTGCAATCTGCTGCCTTAATCCTCCCTCGGGAATAAAGAGCTTATTATTTCAGTTGCTAGGAATGCTGCCAGCAGATAGACCTCAGCTGTCAGCCCTCTTCAGGAATTGCCTCTGCAGGAGAACCACTTCCTCCAAGATTATACCTCATTCCTGAGGTACTTCACATGAAATGACAAATCGACATGGCCTTTTTGCCCCAAATGGGATACCTTAATTTCTCCCTCTGTCCAATCCTGCTTCCTTCTTTTCCCTTCTGCAGGTTTTGATTCCAAGAGCATTCCCTAATGAAAGCCCTTCATGTTGAACTCTGTCTCTGACTCTGCTCTCCAGGAAGCCAGCCTACAACAGTTAGTATGAAAAGCAGTTCAGGAAAGCATACATTGTGATGACATTTTGGAGATGGATCACCTGCTGCCCAGCTGGCAATGAAGACCCCATCACTGGTGGTAGGTGGAATAGATAGGCACCTGGAAAAGGTGGCAGAGGAATTGCTATAGCTTTCACCGATGGTGAACTGGGATGACACTGATGGAAGGGAATGCATTAACTGGTGCCATGTAGCAGACCTGTGGGAAATAAATAAAAGGAAGGCCAGAAAATCGGGTTGCTATTGCTAAGATTGATTGACCTCTAGAAAAAAATAATAAAAAGCTGAATTAAATCAACCAACAATTAAAAACTATGTGAGAATGCCAGAGGGCTTCATTCATAGGCAGAGGGTAGAGAAATCTGAGGACCAGGCCCAGGACTTATTGGAAGCAAGCTTCAAAGAAAGCTAAAATCCCAACTAAGACAAGTTTATTTGTCTATTTAGGGAGGAATGGGACCTTGACACATGGGATGAGGACATCGTGATTGATATCCCTAAAAATCTCGTATCCTCAGGTTTCCCTGAACCCCTTGAGCATTCAGAAGTGGTATCCCACTCTTTTCTATGAAGGGCTGGCGCCTCACCTTGCTTGAACATGCAGAACCCTTCTGTAAGATAATGTATGTTTCCCTCAGAATCTATCCCCACCTCCCATTCTGGCCATTGGGCCTTTATCTAGGGTTATGTCCTCGCTGGGGATGTGCTAGGCCTGAGAAAGAAAGAAAGGGAATACTCCAAGAAAGATCTGTAGGACCTAGCCAGCATGTACTAGCAGGTGCTGAAGGAGTAAGCATAGGACTGAATTCTGAGGGCCTTGATCAGGGGAGCTAGAATATAAAATTAAATAAAGTAGAATTAATTGATTTGAGAGTTCTCTTTTAAGATACAGGGTTTAGCACCCTGGGAAAGACCCCAGGAAATCATGTGAACTCACTACTAGAACGACTCCTCTAAGTATGGAAAAAAACTATGGCCCACACTGAGTGAGGTATAAATGCTGAAGCTGCCATAGCAGATGGTGGTAGAAGGAATTAAAGACTCACAAAAGTGGGAATGATAAAATAAATTTATAATATAAGCCAGAAAACCCTTCAGATGACTATATTCTTCAGGAAGACCCAAAGGGCATACCATTTGCTAAAGCTATAAGGAATGCACTGGTGAGAGGGGCACTAGCATCACTAAGAAGTTCAGTGGTAGCTAGCTTTTACAGGCCAGGGCTCAGATTAGAAGAGAACGTTACAGGATGTGAATCACTGATAGAAACAGTGATGGCTCTGAAACAATAGAGGCCCGATGACTGCACTTAACTGACAGAAGTCAGGTGAATATGAATACCATAATGCACTACAGGGAGGCCTGACCTCAGAGAGCTGTAGAGATGGTTAATAGAACACAGTGCCCCTGGTGAATAGATGGTTAAGAGGTAGTTAATCGAACATAGGTAGTCAATATAACACAGTGCCATAGCGAAAACTGGCAGCCTACAATCTGTACTGAATCCGTACAATCAAAAGAAATAAAAAATGGTCAGGAGTCTGAGGGAAGGTGCCTCAAAAAAAATCATAATCCCTTACTCATCTTTTGACCCTAAGTCAATTTTTGACCCAGAGTTTACTGTTTGAAGAAGAGAGGCCGGGTGCCCAGGAAGAAGAATCTTACAACACATTCATAGTAATGATTCCTCCAGTCTTTCTATTTACTTGAGTAACTGTGTGCTGGGGAAAGAGGAATACACAAACATCTTGAGGGTTGATGGACACCAGTTATGAGTTGATGTTGATACCTAAAGACTTAAAATGTCATCACGTCCCCCTTGTTAGAATAGGGGCAGATGAGAGCCCAATATTAAATAGGCTCCTGGTCTTTGTTGAGTTCACAGTGGCTCCGCTGCGTCTACAGAACCATTCAGTGGTTATTTTCCACTGATCTCTGAATATATAATGTGAAAAGACATTTTGATGGTTGGTACAAGCCCCATATTGGTTCCTTGGCCTGTGGAGTCAGAGCTATTTGTAAATAAGAAAGGCAAGTGGAAGCTTCTGAAACCACCCTCCCCTTCCTTGGCCAGGATAATAAATGAAAACATAATAGCATGTTAGGGATGATGACAGAATTTAGTGCCATCGTTAAAGACCTAAAGAATGCTAGGATGTGGTCCTCATCATATCTCCATTTAATGCACCAGTTTGGGCCCCTGCAAAATGTAGACAGCCTGGTAGATGACAGTAGACTACTGCAAACTCAACCAAATAGTGACATAAGTGTAGTTGCCATGTCACATACACTATCTTTGCTAGAGAAGAATGACATGGCCTTATGTACCTAGTAATCAGCTATTGATTTGGAAAATGTGTTTTTTTCTATCCCTATCAGAATAGAATATTTTAAAGGTTCACATTTACATAGTGTACATTTATCGTTTTTTCTCAAGGCTCTACTAACTCTCCTGCCCTCTGTCATAATATAGTCTGAAGAGATCTGGATCATCTGAATATAATACTATTCTGCTATGTTGATTACATCATGCTAATTGGACCAAGATGAATAAAAAGTTGCTAGCACATTAGAGGCTTTGGTAAGACATATGCACTCCAGAGGATGGGAGATAAACCCTACAAAGATCCAGGGGCTGGCTACATTAAGTCCAGTTTTAAGGGGTTGAATGATCTGGAGCATGCCAAGGGATTCCCTCCAAAGTAAAAGGAAGATTATTACATTTTTTTCATCTTTCCCACTAAGAAAGAAGCTCAACATTTGGTTGGCTTCATTGAGTTCTGGGAGCAATACATTTCACATCTGGAATTACTGTTTCAACCCATACTGAGTAACTCAAAAAGCTGTCAGCTTTGAGTAGGACCTAGAGCAAGAAAAGGCCCTAGGCTATGGTTTCAAGCAGTCTTGCCACTTGGCCCATACAATAAATAGACTCTAAGGTATTAGAGGTATTGTGCTGGCAAAAGATGCCATGTCGAGTTTTTGGTAAGCCCCAATGAGAAAGTCACAATTTAGTCCAGAACTTAAGTTTCTGGAGCAAAACTATGTCACATACAGTGGAGAATTATATACCTTTTAAAAATGACTCCTGATATGCTACTGTATTCTGGTAGAGATGGAATGCATGGTCATAAAACATCAAGTGACCATACATTCAGAACTGCCCATTGTGACATGAATTCTGTTAGATCCATCAAGGTATAAGAGTGGGCAGGCTTAACAACAAGATGGAAGTTCTACTCACAGGATCAGGCACAAGCAGGACTGAAGGGCACAAGCATCTACACAATTGGCTAGAGCAGATCCTCCACGATATCCACCATTGTAGCACTAGCACTTTTTATTCACCTTACATCTGTGGCCTTATGGGTGATCTCTTTTGGCAAACTGACTCATAATGAAAACCCAAGCATTGTTCATAGACCAGTGAGCTTGGTATGTGGGTATCAGAATGTGTAGTAACTCCAGTCCAATGTTGTGTATAACTGCCTGGCCCTCTTGCCCCTACTTGAGTTAGCTTTGAAGTTTTATCCTATCTTCAGAATTCCCTACAAGTTATGCTGAGGCATTCCATTGATAGTGCACTGAAATTTGATTTCTCTCTCTTTTCATTCCTACTTCTTTTTTCCCTTTCTTTCCATAAGTATTGATCCCAAGAATACTCCCTAATAAACCTCCTATACTCTTAATCTTGTCCCAGAATCTGCTTTCTGAGGAATCCAATCTGTGACAATGCTTTATACACGTTACATCTGTCTGCCTGCCTGCCTGCCTGCCTCCTGCCCGCCCACCTGCCCACCTGCCCGTCTATCAATCTATTACCTATCTATCTATCTATCTATCTATCTATCTATCTATCTATCTATCTATCATCTATCTATCTATCTATGTATCTATATCTATCTATCTATCATCTATCTATCATCTATCTACCTATCTACCTACCTATCTGTATTAAAATCAAGAGTAATATGAATTGTTCAATATTGTGAAATGTTCTTTAGCCTCCATATACAACCATTGCAAATTTTTATTACCTCTGGAACCACAAACTAGCAAATAAAGACAAGCAAGAAAAAGAACATTACTGGGAAATGATGGTTTGTTAAGAAAAATACCTGTTGCATTCATGTATCTGGGAAGAAAGCTCTGACAAGTCAGCTTGTTTTTTTTTTTTTTCACTCTTCAGATCTTCCCTACAGTCTGAAATAATGTCTGCCTCCATGTCTGCAGTGGCACAATACACAAATCTTCATGGCATTTTTGACACAGTTGCCTTTAGTTTAGAGGATACAGGGAAACAGATATGGAGAAGCATTTTCCTGGAGCCTGATTAGTATTAGTCAAAGTGCAGATGTTTAGGGTTAAGAGTTGTGCTGTGCCAACAATGAGCACCAGATGCCATGTGGCACAGGCACCCATGTGTTCTTTAATAAGTGTGTGTGTGTGTGTGTGTGTGAGTGTGTGTGATATGCAGGACCTTTCAAAGCATGGGGTTTAGGAGGGACCTCATACCCAGTTCCAAGGACAGTACTGAGGCTAGGATAGAAGTAGATAACATTCCTAAATGTTTTGGAGAGTTAATTGGTCTTATAGCTAGTTCTGGGTCTGACTGTGGCCCCAGATCCCCAGATTCTAATATTGTAGCAGACTCAGTTCTCAGGGGTTGGTTTAAGGTTTTGGGTACAATTGCCTTGCAGAGTCATGCATATATAAGGAATAATTTAATATCAGTTTTCGAAGATGCAAATGCAGTCCCTCTTCTTGGGCAAAAAGGCCCATTTCTGGGAAACAATGAATTGATGGGCCCTGAAGGCAGTGTAGTGTAGGGGAAAGAGTACAATCTAAAGTAAGGAGTGAAAGAGGAAGGGTATTAGCATTTCTCTTCCCTCTTCTATATTTCAAACATGAAGGAGCAGATTTGGAAGGGGAAGAAAATGAATCTGGTTTGAATTCTTTGAATTTGAGGTGTCTGTGGGACTTCCAAGAGGAGATGCTCAGTGTCCTTTTGAAAAAGTATGGATCTAGAGCTCAGAAGAAAGATTTGACTAAAGCTATGTATTATAGTTGATAACTGAAACCAGAGAGTGAGTCACATAGCCCCAGCAAGGGATACAGATTGAAAAATTGAGGACAGAATGTTGAAGAAGCTCAATGTGTAGGACTTTGGCAGGGAGGAGTACAGAACTGAAATGAAGGGTACAGCCTACCATCAATATTACAACACATATCTTTGTGCATTCTCCCCTCCCTTTAAAAATAATTGTAGTCAAGTACACAAAACATTTACCATCTTCACCATTTTTAAATGTAAAGTTCATTGACATTAAGTAGATTCAAATTGTTCATCACTACTATCCATCTCCAGAACTATTTCAATCTTCTCAAACTGAAATTTTGTACCTAAACAGTAACTGCCTAGTATTCCCTCCCCTCAGTCCCTGGCAACCACCATTCTACTTTCTGTTTCTATGAATTTATGACTCTTGGTACCTCATATAAGTGAAATTATACAATATTTGTCCTTTTGTGACTAGCATATTTCATTTAGCATGGTGTATTAATCTGCTTGGGCTCTAGAACAAAATGCCACAGACTGTGTGGCTTAAAGAACAGAAATTTATTTTCTCACTGTTCTGGAAACTGGAAAGTCTAAGATTAGGTGTCAATAAATTTGGTTTCTGTGATAGCTCCCTTCTATGGCCTCACATGGTCTTTCCTTGGTGTGTGCACATGGAGAAAGAGTGAGTGAGCTTTCTTGTGTCTTTTCTTATAAGAACATAATCCTATTAGATCAGGCATCCACCCTTATGACATCATTTAGCCTTCATTACTTCCTTTGAAGCCCCATCTGCAAATACAGGCATATATGGTGGATAAAGGTTTCAACATACATTTTGGGGGCACACACTCAGTCCATAACTGTCCTCAAGTTTTTGAACATTCTTTACACAGAATTGGAGTCGTATTCTATGTTCAGTTTCAGAACCTGTTTTCTTAAAAATGTAATTTTCTTAGTACCAACAGACTTACAGCAACAGCAACAAAAATCCACCAGAACTTTGCTTCATCCTTCTTCACTCCAGATTTCTGCTCCTCAGAGACAGTCACTTTCAAACTTCTTAAATCTTTCTTATGGTACCACCTATATATTTCTAGATAATCTATTTATGCTTTTATTTCTTAATTTTTAGTTTTTGTACATCTGTTAGGACTTCCTACAATGGAAGGATTCAATTACCTCTCACTCCATATACAACTAGAGTTCTCCCACATTCTCCCAATATATTTTGTATTTTATTAAATCGATATTTGTTGTTTATATTATGTCTATGTAAATATTCATGGTTTAACCATGAGAAAGAGAAAGAGTAGTAAAAAGCACAGATTCTGCTACTGTACAGCTTGGCTTCAAATTTTGTTTTTGTTGCTTAATAGCTGTATGATCTTGGGCAAATTTCTTTATTTCTCTGTGCCTTATTTTCCCCATATTTAGAATGGGAATATCAATAATACCTATTTCATAGGATAGCTGTGATGATTAAAAGATTAAACACTCAGAGTAGTACTTGGGACATAATAATTGGCTTATATTATATATTATTGTTATTTCCTTTATACTTTTTTGTTCGTCCTTCAGTTCTGTCTGTTTTTGCTTCATGTATTTTGGAGTTTTACCATTTGGTGCATATACGTTTATAATTGTATATCTTCTTGATGGATTGAAACTTTCATCATTATAAATGGCTCTTCTTTGTTTCTAACAACAATTCTTGTCTCAAAGATTAATTTTTTTGACATTAGTTTAACAATTCCAGGTTCCTTTTGGTTACTGTTTGCATGGTATATCTTTTTTTATCCTTTTATTTTAAGCCTATTTGTGTCTTTGAATACGAATGCTTTTTGTAGACAACATATGGTTGGATCATATTTTTAAAATTCATTCTGCCAATCTCTGTCTTTAAATGGAGTGTTTAGTTCATATATATGCAATCACTGATAAGGTAGGATTTACCTCTGCTATTTTGCTGTTTGTTTTCTATATGTCTTATGTCTTTTTTGTTCTTGTATTCCAACATTATTGCCTTCTTTTATGTTAAATATTTCCTAGTGTACCATTTTCATTCCCTTGTCATTTCTTCTACTAATCTTAAAATGTATTTTCTTGGTGGTTGCCCTGGGGATTACAGTTAACAACTTAACTTATAAAAATCAAGTTCTGCTTAATAACAACTTAATTTCAAATCTTTGCTCCTAATAGCTCCATTTCCTCCCCTTTGCATTACTATTACACAAATCACATCTTTATACATTGTATGTACATAAAATTGGTTTATTCATTTTGCTTTATGAAATTGCCTTTTAAATCAGAAAAAGTTACATGCATTTTAATTTTTTGTTGAGAGCTAGACATTTTAGATAATATATTGTAGCAATCTTGGATACTGATCCTCTTCCCAGTGGTCATTGTTGTTATTTTCTTGATTATTTGTTTGTTGATGTGGTGGGATGAGTTCCGTGAAGTCTATTTCCCCCCATAGTTTATACCTCTGGTGCTCCAGCTCATATCGTTTCCTCTTGTTTTTATCTTTCAGCCTGGCTACCTAGGTTTTGCTCTTGGCTTAGCATAAGTCACTTATTGGCCAAATGTTATGCTTAAGTGTCCTTAGCCAATTACATATTTACCCCTTACCATTGGATATGTGTATAGCTTGGAGGCTGCTCTCACATTTCAGTGAGTTACATATTTTGCTCCTCCCCCATTCAGCCAGGGACTAGAAGCTTAGAGGTTCCTTCTCTGATTGCTTCTGAAAGGGCATAGCCTTGGGCATTCACACATTCTTACATACTGCCAAGGGTGACTGTGATTTTATTTTTAATCTTGGCTTTCTAGGATTCACCCCTGGGTCAGAGTAGCTTATGATTCAGTCAGTGCTTGGTCAGAGGCTGTGTTTAAGCTCCCTGTGCCAGTGAGGCTTTTGTCCTTTGTTTATGGGTTTGTACATAGCTTGAGGTAATCCCTTCAAATTTATTCCGTGACTTTCTCCGATAATCTTAAATGGATGAGGCATAGCATATACACAGTTTTCTTGATCTCCACAAATTTACATGATCCAAGGAAGGCTTTTATTGGTTGTCTCTTTTTCTGATTATCTCTAATAAACTTGTGACTGCTCTGACATTTTTCTTATATTAATGCTACTAGCCTTCTCTTAATTATTCTCCATCAAAATCTCCATTGTTTTCAACAGTGCCTATAGGCATGGCATTTTCTTCTACTTTTCCAAATTAGGTCAGTCTTCTTAGGCAGAGCTGCAGAATTCTTCATCCTTATCCTGCCTTTTCTCCTGGGAAATCCCCCAAACAACTGCAGCAGAACTGAAAAGAGGGACCTACTTTTACCTGAGCGACACTCTTGCTCTATAAGATGGTGCTTGGAAGGGGCGGCAGCTTCTGATCTTATTGGCTTGCTCCTCCTGGAATAGAAAAAAAATATATACATATTTTTATATATAAATAAATAATCAAGAAAAAAATATATATATATAAAATCAAGAATATATATATATATATATATTTGAAGAAATAACACTGAAAGTTATAAGTTTACAGGTTTAAGTGGATCAATGAATATCAAACATGATAAACTCAAAGAAAACCGTACCTAGTTACAGCTTATCAAACTTCTGAAACCAAAAGTAAGGAAAAAAAAAACAAAACCTTGATAGTAGCTAGAGGAAAACAACACATTACCTATAGGAGAATAACCGTGGTTTACTTATCACAAACAATGAAGGCCAGAAGACAGTGGATCAACATCTTTAAAATGTTGAAAGAAAAGAATAGCAATCCATATTCTATATTCAGCAAAAATACCCTTCAGGAATGCAGATGAAATACAAACGTTCTCAGATGAAGGAAAACCAAGAGAATTTGTTGTCAGCAAACATGCTTTCCAAGAAATGATAAGGAAGTTCTTCCGGTTAAAGAGAAATAATATCAGAAGGAATCTGGAATTCAGGAATGAAGAAGAAGCAACAGAAACTGTGAATATCTGGTTAAATATAAAATACTTTCTTTTCTGTTTTTTTAAAAAACAAATAATATTGTATTAGTTTCCTATTGCTGCTGCAACAAATTACTATAAACACAATGGCTTAAAACAAGATAAATTTATTGTTTTACAGTTTTGGAAGTCAGAATCTAAAATGGGTTGACAGAGCTGTGTTCCCTCTGAATGCTCTAGTGGAGAATCCATTTCCTTGCCTTTTCTAGCTTTTAGAGGCTGCCTGCATTCCTTGGCCCATCACCCATGTTACTCCAACCTCTGATTCTATTGTCACATCTTCTTTAACTCTTCTGCTTCTTGCTTTCCCTTATAAGGACCCTAGTGGTTACACTGAGCCCATCTGGCCAATCTGGGATAATCTCCCTATCTCAATATTCTTAACTTAATCACAATTGCAAAGTCTCTTTTGCCATATAAGGTGACATAATCACAGGTTCCAATATGTAGACTTCTTTGAGGGGTCATTATTCTTCCTACCACAACAATCATCAAGGAATCAATAATTTTTACATAATTTAAAGTGTTCTAGAGCATAGGAAAGTGTAAATATATCCAATTAATTCTATAAGTTTTCATAAGATTTATACCAAGATAAGAATAGAACTAAAAAAAGTAAATCAGAGATCAATCTGACATAAATATAGATGCAAAAATCCAAAACAAAATATTAGTAAATTTAATTTAACACTGTAGTAAAATAATAGAATAGCAATAATAGTTCCTATTTTTTTCTGTAATATCTTTGTTATGTTGGCATCAATGTTATGGAGGCTATGCATGGGCTCAACACTCCACTCACCAAGGCCGATCTTGTATTAACACTGCTGAGTACCCTACCTGACAACAAAATAAGATGATGACGAACCATTCAATTCAATAAGGCTTTTTTTTCCATAAGGCTGTTTTTTGATTGATACCCTGAAGGTATCAATCATTCCCATGATGGTAAGATCATTATATAGAACACATTTTGTCATGGTGAGAACAGAATTTTTTCTGTTCTCACCATGAAATAAATATATATTCCAGGCACACATTTACCTTCTTTGCTCGTAATAATTCTCTCAGTGCCACCATCTATTGAATTACAGAATGCTTTGATTATTATCAGGATATCTTACATAACATTGTCTCTGACCAAGGAACTCACTTAATAGTAGATGAAATACAATAATGGAGCCGTATTTTTTACTTACTCCATCATATAGAGGCAGCTTGCCTGATAGAAAAGTAAATGTTTACTGAAGGCTTAGTTATGGGATCAGCTGTTTCAGGTTGCGAGTGCTATACTATGAGAAAACAATAGCTACTTTGAAACCAGTGACCAAAATATGGTGCTATTTCCCTCATAGTGAAGATACACAGGTCTGAGAATGCAGGGATGGAGAAGGTATAATTAATTGGTATAATTATTATACCAATTAACCTGATAAAGAATTTTTTTGTCTCCATAATTTTTGGCTCAGCAGGTTTGAAGTTTCTATTTTTCCAAGTAACAAATGCTTCCACCAAGGAATAAAGCCATAGGAAACTGCATTTTAGTCTCCTCATGCTATTGAACTGACAGGCAGAGAAAGAGATTACTGTAAAAGCTGGAGTGATTGAGTCCTGTTACCAAGGGGGGAAATAGGGTTGTTGTTATACAGTAAGAACAAGGAGAATTACACTTGGAGCCCAGGGATAATCACTGGGGCACCTCTTAGTACTCATTTCCCCATATGTCCTGGTCAGTGGGAAAGTGCAGAAATCTAATAAATACAGCACTGAAGGTTAGGGTCACTACATCAGAGAAAAAACTTTGATCAGCTGAAGGGAATATGAAATAGGTGGTGAAGGAATGAAGTCATGATTATTGACTTTGGCTTCATGACCAGCCACAGAGGGGAACTGTAGCAGCTAGGTATATCTTTGTTGATAATTTATAATTTTTCTTTCCTTTATCTGATATATGAAAAATACTGGAGATGGTTGTTATAAATTAGGTTTCAGAAGAAGAATATAAATTAGCATTTCTCCATGACAGTACAGTGGCCGATGGGACTTTTTGTCCCTGCCTTCCTGTTGGAAATGAGAGTTTCTTCATTGGAATAAAGGCCACGAATGGTTGTTGAATGACAAAAGGTGAGCACTGTGTTGGTTATCCTTTATGTTGCTCCACCTCCTGATCAACTCTCTGTTCTCCTCTGTCCTGTTCTTTGCCCTGGGAGGCTGATATTGAGGATTGTATCCCTGGTTGGAGTCTCTTTGGATTTGGCCAGTTTGGAATGTACCGATAGAACTTTGGACAGCCATGATTTGGGCTGTTTCATTGACAATGACTGACAATAAATAAATATAAATATAAATATAAATATAAATATAAATAAATATAAAATACAAATATAAATAAAAATATTGGCAGTGATGGGCTAAGACTTTAACTTCTGTCTCCTTCATGGCTCTGCTCTCACCAGGCTCCAGTAATACTATTTCTTCCTTTTGACTTTTTAGGCCTGGGGTAACAGCTTCCCGCTATTACTAGTCTTCGGGTGCCTCAGAATCCTCTGTTTGGTCTCTCAACCTTGCTTATACCTTTTTGAGCAGTCGCTATATTCAAGTTTTTTAAACAAGCTGAGTTGGGTTATTTTTCCTGCTGGGACTCTAATTGCTAAAGATGTAAGCCCAGAACTATTGCAGCTATTTTGGTTCCATCAGAGTGGCCAGCCTGAGAATGAAGCTTATATGTAAGGAAGGACGTAACAGAGAATCGTAGAAAAAAATGAAGCCAAAATTTTAATCA
Organism: Pteropus vampyrus; assembly: GCF_000151845.1. Taxonomy (NCBI): domain Eukaryota; kingdom Metazoa; phylum Chordata; class Mammalia; order Chiroptera; family Pteropodidae; genus Pteropus; species Pteropus vampyrus. The sequence goes on along the minus strand of NW_011889324.1, from coordinate 272,274 downwards.
TAGTACTTGAAGTAAGAAATATTCTAGATACAACTTATTGGAGTAAGAATAGGTGGATACTTTGGTAATATGGTATAAAAATATATAAATTTCTAACAAGAAGCTCTTCATGTTTGAAGGACAAACACTAGAAGCATTCCCATAAAAATCAGGAAAAAGACAAGAATGCCAGTTTTTCCATAATTTTTTAACATTGTTCTGAAGGTACTATTTAATGCAATTATCCAAGAGAAAGAAATGTGGTATTAATATTGGAAAGGAGGAGGCAAGGTTATCTAAGAGAATCAACCAAGAACTATTAGAAACTTTAAGAACACATATAGAAACTAGTTATACAATCAATATGCAAAAAACAATCACTTTCATATATAAAAACAAAAAAAACAGGAAATTTAATATGAAGAATATTTGCTACAGTAGCCATAGGAAGAGATAAGCTAGTTAAGTATTAATTTAACAAAAAATCTGCAAGCCATATTTATTCATTCAACAAAAGCATTGATAACCTACAGTGTTCCAGGCAATGTCTGAGGAGTTATTTTTTTTTTTTAATTTAGAAATACTGAGGAGAAAATTAATGAAGACAAATAACTAGAAACAAATGGGTTCTTGGATGGAAATATACTATTTTTCTCCAGCTTTGCTGAGATATAATTGACATATAACATTGTGTAAATTTAAAGTGTACAATGTGATGATTTGATGCACATGTATATTATGAAATGATTATTGCAATAGGATTAGTTAACACATCCATCATATCACATAATTAACATTTTTGTTATAGTTATTGTGGTGACAACACTTAAGATCTACTCTTTTAGCAACTTTTAAGTATTCAATACAATACTGTTAACTATAGCCGCCATTATGTACATTAGATCCCCAGAACTACTTATTCATCTTATAACTGGAAGTTTTTACACTTTGACCAGTCTCTCTCTATTTCTGATTATATATGTGTGTATATATTATATATAAATGTTATATATTATATATAAACATTTTATATATAATATATATTTATATAAGCATTTTATATAAAACATATTTATATATATAAACATTTTTAGAATCTATTCATCTCTCAATAGACACTTAGGTTGTTTCCATGTCTTGGCTATTGTAAGTAATGCTGCAGTTAACATGAGGGTGCATGTATCTTTCTGAATTAGTGTTTTCATTTCCTTCAGATGTATACCCAGAAGTAGAATTTCTGGATCATATGGTAGTTCTATTTTTAATCTTTTGAGGAACCTCCATTCTATTTCAATAGTGGGTGATACCAATTTAAAACCCACCAATAGTGCACAAGGGTTCCCTTTTCTCCACATCACTGTCAATACTTGTTCTCTCTTGTCTTTTTGATAATAGTCATTCTAATTGGTGTGAGATGATAAGATAGTCTTTAAAAATACCAGTTATTCCTCAATTAACTTATAAATTAAATGTATTCTAAATTAAAGTAAAAACAAAAATTTTATGGAAATTTAACAAAATAATACATTTTATCTCTAAATAAACACATGTAAATAGGCAGATTGTGAAATTATGAAAAAAGAGAGTAATTAGAGAGGGCTTACCCTCCCAGATATTAAAACCTATTATGAAGATATTATAATTAAAATAGTTTGGTACATAAAAAGAAATAAAAGATAACAGATTAAAGGTGCACAACAGAGAATAGAGAGTTGGATCCAAATATGTGTGGATATTTAGCTATGATAAGGGTTTGCATTTTAAATCAATGAGCTAAAGTGAGATTATTTAATAATTGGCATTAGGACAATTTCTTAACTATTTTGGAAAAAATAATTCCATATGCTCAATAAAGCTGGAATGATATATTCATAATAACACTGAGATGTTATTTACTTCTTTCACGACATTGACATTTACACAAATGGTACGAAAGCAATGGTGGGTAAAACTGCTGGTGCCTTACTGATAATAAAAACAATGTCACACACACACTCTATATAAACCAAAAATTTATTTAAAAATACACATAAAAATTAAGAGAAAATACAGGCTTTCCTAAGCAAGACATAAAACTCCCCCAAAATAAAGAATTGATAATTTTTATATCATAAAGATTAAACATTTCTATATAGCATAAGTCCAAAGAAAATTATAAACTGGAAAAGTATTTATAACGCTTATGACAGTAAAAGAGCTCACTTCCTTAATTTACAGAAAGTTCTTTTTATTAATAAGGAAAAGGTAAAAATCCTAGTGGAAAATGGGAAAAGGCAGTTCGTAGAAAGAGAAATACAAATGATTAAAAAAACCTATGAGAAGATGCTTAATTTCACTTATAATTAAAGAAATTTAAAATTCTTGGAGCACAACATGGAATATATATACATATATATATATACATATATATGTATATATATATATGTAAATTTTGATATATATTTGATATATATATCAAAATTTAAGAGGTAAAAAGTTGACAGCATGGATAAAATGAGCATCCACTTTGACCCAGTGATTTTACTTCTAGGAATTTATCCTAAGGAAATAATGCCAAAATTGCCAAAATATATGTGTACAAAGGTCTCCACTGTAGCATTTTTGTAATAGACATAGATTAAGAAGAGGTTAAATATCAATCAGTAATATATTGGTTACATTTTTGGTAAATCCACACTACAGAATAGTATTTTATCTGGTGAAACAATTTACATCATATATTAGGTGACAAAAATATTTTGCAGAATGGTATGCATAGTATGATCCTAAATTATTTGAAAAAGATATATGTAGATTTGATTAATAAGATGTAGTACGTATAATATAATGGAATATTACTCAGTCATAATAAAGCATTAAATCTTAACCATTCGTGACAACATGGATAAACCTAGAAGGTATTTTGCTGAGTGGAGTAAGTCAGACAGAGAAAGACAAATGCCGTATGATTTTACTTACATGTGGAATCTAAAGAACAAAACAAAACAGAAACAGACTCCTAGATACAGAGAAAAACTGATGGTCTCCAGAAAGGAGGGGGCTTGACAGGCTGGGTGAAAGAGGTGAAGGGATTAGGAAGTAAAATTGGTAGTTACAAAATAGTCATGAGGATGTAAAGTACAACATTGGGAATATAGTTAATAATACTGTAATAACTATGTATGGTGCCAGGGGGTACTAGACTTATCAAGGGGATCACTTTGTAAATTATAAAAATGTCTAACCACTATACTGTACACCTTTAATATAATATTGAATGTCAACTGTAATTGAAAAATAAAAAAAAAATTAAAGATGCCATATTAACTGCTCGATCTGTCCAAGAGTTTCATACTCTTACAGAACCCTCCTACATACACATGTAATAAGTTTAGTCATAGTCTCCTATTAATCTGTCTCATGTTAATTTAGTTATTAAGTCATCCAGAACTTAAAATGGTGGGAGGAAAATTAATTTTCCTCCCTCACAGTGTTAACTTAGGGTGTTTCAGAGTGGGTATTATTGGCCATGTTTTCTTTTTATGCTTTTCTGCATTAAAGAACCCTAATAAATATAATAAACCAGTTAATGAAGTAAAAAAGAAGATATATGTATACACACACTCACATATAATATATTTACATTGTTTTCCCTTGTATATATAAAACAACAAAACCTGGAAAGAGTCATTTGAAAAGTTAGCAGTGAATTTCGTGATATATATTCTAGGATTGAGGTAGATGGGTTATCACAGTGGTTATCAGAAGAGTGGAGAATTTGAGACATTTTTATTTTCTGCTCCCTTCTTTTCCTGGTTGACAACTGCTTTCCTTTATCTCAGCTCAAAATTTCACTCCCTCTCCCCCGTCAAGGAAGCCTTCTCTGATCCCCAGACTCTGCCACTTCTTTTACTATATTAACAGTGTTCCTTTCCTTCACAGTATTTTTCTCCGTTTGTATGTATGTGTGATTATTTCATTAAGGTCTTGTTTCCACTATGAGAGCAGAGTCAGTCAGTGTCTATTTTTACTCACCAACGTATTCACAATAAGCATGGTACTTATAGCAACCCTCCTTCGTCTCTTCCCCCTCTTAACATTATGATGTGGACAACTGAATCTTTCGCAGTCTTACATAAAAGGTTATGAAAGTGCAGCTTTTAGACAAGTCCCGCAATCACACAAATGCAGATTAATATATCAGAAACAAACACCCTACATCACACTAACTGGTGAAATATTAAGAATGTTCCCATTTACTTCAAGAACAAGATCAGGAGGCCCTCAATCACCACGATTTTTCAACATAGTTCTGGAGGTCAGTGCAGTACATCCAGAAAGTGAAAGAATAGAATACACAAATATTGGGAAAAAAGAAATAAAAATAATCATTCGCAGATGATTATGTATGCATACTTAGGAAAATCAAAGGTATCAACTGAAAAAAAATATTAGAAAAATTAAGAAAGGTCACTAAAATATCATAAATATTTTTCCTTAAACAAGCAATAACCTGGTAGAAAATACAATCATAAAATAAATGTCATCCTCCAAAGCAACAAAACAACAAAATATCTAGGAATAAACTTAATGAGTAATTGCTATGACCTACCTGGAGAAACGAAATTTATTGAAGATCATAAATGTCGACACAGACAGAAAGACTCATATTTTAAAGAGGTCAGTTCTTAAGTTAAAGTGCATTTTATGTTACTAAATGTTAACTATTTTGTTCTGTAAATTGTTCAATTTGGAACTTGACACATATGCATACATATACTTTTTTGTATTTGCATGAAAAGAAGCAGAAATTGTTAAAAGTGGTTGGTGGTTGAACAAGAATTTCAGAGCACTTTCATGTTCTACTTTATACATTTCTGCACATTTAAAAAAAATAAGGAGTGTGTATAACAAAGGGGCGGAGAGAGAGAGAGTTTCCTATTGAGAGGATATATCTGTTTTTTCCCCTTAGGCTAGTAGTTCTTGGTTATTTTTTTTAAGTCATAGATGCCTATGAGAATCTGATGAGAGCTACGACCCTTCTACCCACTAAAATGAACATATGTACATCCATAACTTTGACACAATTTCAGGTAGACCGCAGAGGTGGCTGAGAATGCCTACTCTAGGTTAATCAAATATGGTTAGGGTGAGAGCTCCCTGGGCCCGGGCATCCCCAGGACTGAGTTGAGGGGGTACCAAAGTGGTTGTGGGCTGCAGGCCACAATCCTGCAGCAAGGCCAGCTTCTCCCTAGGTGTCCTGAGGTAAGGAAGTCAGAGGTGAGAAGATGCTGCACCTCTCAGGCCAGGTAGTAGCACCAGACAGTGTTAGGAGCAATGTTATTTGAGGCACAGTGCATGAGGGCAGAGCAGGCAGACCTGGGTGCTTCCCCCAGCAATCATTTCTCCAGGCTTCAAGGAAACCCACAGCTGCAATCCTTTCTATGCATACTTGAGTTAACTCGGTGGGAATTTCAGGGAGGGAGGGAGGAAAGAAGCAAAAGACATTTACTTAGATTGGTCACCTGAATAAAGGCAGCATTTACCACCTTGGTCACCTGTCCATGTATACCTTTGCAGTGAGCAACAGTCAGGTGCCTGACTGCAGGGGATGAGAAGCTCTGTGATATGAGAGAGGTGGGAGAGCAGCACTTTCCTCCTTCCTCTCTTGATAAGACAGGGAGGATGAGATCACTTCTGAATTCCTCACACCCTAAGCTGCCTCCACCTTTGTAGACCTGAATCTAATTCAGAGGTAGGTATTCAGAACAGCCATCAAATAACAAGAGATTCACATAGCAGTCAACCAGGACTTTGGGACCATAAAAATATGTTGTTGTTGTTGTTGTTGTTGTTGTTGTTGTTTTTAAATCAAACAAGACAGGATTGTGTTGTTTTTGTTTTATCAAGTTGCAAATTGATCCAAAAATATAAAAAGTAATAGAAATTATAATAAAAATAGAAAAGTAATTGCATAAAATAGCCAAGATTAGACGGCTAGTAATCTTTGTGTACTAATTCATAAATCATGTGAAAATTCCAGTTATGAATATTAAAACATGTTAGTATGTTTTGAAAGTTGTTATTTGGCTATAACCAGTAGAAAAATTTTCCTGACTTTAGAAATAAGTATAATGAAATTAATGAGACTTTGGAGTTTTCTCCCCCACTTAAATTCTTTTTTACTCAAATGAAAATAACATCATTCTATTTTCTCAATATAAAAGTAATGCACTACTGATTTCAAAAAAAAAAATGAACAAAAAAGTTTAAGTAGGACACTCCCACTACCTGTATCCTTTTTAAGATATTTTCTCCCATTTCGAATAGGGGTACAGGGGAAATGCTGGACTTCCATGGCTAAGGTGGTGGTGGTGAAGGAAGAGAGGTTGGACAGGGATAAGGAGAAAAACTATTCCTTAAACAAGAAGAAAAGACCAATAGACATAGGAGCACATGTAGTTTTTTCCTGTTAATTAAAGAAAGGCAAATTCCAACCACGAGAAGCTAGCCCAGATTTCTGGGACTGACAGAGGAAAATGAGTGGCAGGACCTGATGTGGCAGGGAAGGAAAGGGGTGTGACAGCTCCAATCCATTGCCGGTGGGAGTGGTAATTGGGGTCCTGAGCTCATGGGTGACGTGGCCCTCACGTGAGCAGAAGCCTACGTGTACAGTCGCCTTTCTAATCCTGGTCTTGGTTTGGTCCGATTGTCATCTGCCTATTGCCCCAAAGGCGGGCGGGCCTGTGGCCAGAGAAGGAGAAGGAGGGAACTGCCGGAATCCCAACAGGTCAGTGTGTGGATGGGCACTGCCTGAGGGATCCCTGCGGTGCGGGTAGCGGAGGGTGGAGACGGAAGAGGGACAAGGCCTGCTTTCTCCACACCCTTGCACTATCCCCTGCCCTTCCAAGTACGAAAATGGTGGACATTGGGGGCTGTATTCCAGGGGAAACTCCAGACCAGGAGAGAAGAAACCTTTGGTATCCAGAGCCTTGAATTGGGAAGGGCAGTTTATTAGGATTCCTGCCCTGTGTGCTGGTCCATCTACCAAGCCATAATGTTGGGGCTGTGCGTCTGTCTGACCATCTGTCATTCCGCATGTCTTTCAATGAGGCGCTGTACCACTAGGAGCAAAAGAATAAAGACTCTGCTCAGAATCCCTGCATGTCAGTGTAAAGGGGGGATTGCTCCACGGCCCTCAGAAGGGCGGGACCCTTGCCTTAGCTTGAGCCCATTAATGACTCTCCAGCTATCTCCCTGATATTTTATGTAGGGAAAAGGATGTGACAGCGCCTACAGAAAAAATGGTTGTCATTGGGGGTGGGACTGCGCGGCGGAGAGGGATCGAAGAGATCTTTTGGTCTTTCCTCGGGTTTTCCATACTCCCTCGCCCCGCCTCCACTTTTTCCAGTAGTCTCAAAGGGGCGTGGTTTTTGCTGGGAAAATGGCTGACCGCTGGGTGTCGGGAGTAGGGGCTGGGGGAGGGGGTCGGTGAACGCAAGTGTTGGAAGAGGAATAGTGTCCGCGGAGTCCTGAGAAGTGGGGCTAGGGTGAGAGACCAGAAGGTAAAATCCGTTTCACCACCAGGACCTTGAATTCGGAAAAGCCGGTATTGGGACTCTCTGAAGTGCTGTTCTGTCTGTCCAGCCATCCGCCTCTGCGGAGTCGCAGATCTGTGTCTGTGGATCTTGCGCCTGAAGGCTAAACCGACCGGAGTGCACTAAGAAGAGGAATATTATCTAGAAACAAGTAGGTCAGAGTGAGGGTGCTGGCACTATTTGGAGACCCCTGGGGTGGAGAATGGTGGAGACTGCGAATTCGAGTTGGCCTGTGGACCTCCTCCGCGTCCCTCTCCTTCCCTCCTCTCTACACCATTTCAGAGCTTGGAAAAGAAAGTTCTCCGCAGGTACAAGACAGAGAAAGAAGTGGCTGGGAAGGGGAGGGTGTCATGAGAGTCCTGGGTCGGGGTAGGGAGGTCCTTGCTCCAAATTACTCTTTGGGTTACAGTGTCGTTGGTATTGTTCCATCCATCGAGCATTCTGTCCTGCAATTGTCAGTCCTTAGGTTTGGTGGAGGCGGAAATGGAGATGTGGGAGGAAGGAAATTCCTCCGGAACACTGGAAGTTGGTAAAATGGGTGGAGAAATGTCCTGGTACCTCTGAAGTTGTGGGGATGGCGGAGGCAAAGGTGACGTTCCAGACCTTTGTGCATTTTACGCCTGTCTGGCTTCTAGACACTCGATCTACTACCACTGATTTTGTCGTAGAGAAGTGGGTGTGGCGTCACCTCCGAGGAAGTGATTTTCGGGGGTGTGGTGGAAGATTGGAGGAGATGGAAGGAGGAGGGAGAGAGGTAAAATGAATTTCAAAGATGCAGCACTGAGGAGAAGAGTATAAGAAGATGGAAAAAATTGGGCTATGCCGGACTAGGGCCGGGGATTCAGGAGAGAGACATGTGTCCAGTTCCCAGTGAGATTCTCCCCACCTCTTTTGTATGCAGTTTTGCAGGACACAGTGCTCTTCCAGGCAAGAAAAAAAAAAGAAACTGCCTGGATCTGTGTGGGTGTATGTGGAGGTGTCACTGCCCCCAGGACATCTGGAGGGACAGGAGAAGTAGGAAACTGATTAGATAGCTTAAACTGAACGAACTGGGATAAGGTGGTTGAACATGAGGTTGGAGAATCTGGAGGTGGGGAAATTTTTCAAAATTACCTTCCCCGTGGAGGAAAGGAATCAGTGATCTATCCCTGAGTCCCTGTCATGTCCCTGTTGGTTTGTGGGTCTGTAGTTTAGTTTGTCTGCATACAAAGGCACAAAAGTAGACTGAAGCCTTAAATCTTTCCTTCTTTCCTAGGTCCCACTGTATCTGCAGCTGTCACAGAGCCTGCCAGCCATAGCTAAAGACTCCACCCTTGTGGGATCACTCTTCTGGGCCAGAGGAAGCCCTCTCTGCCTGGGTTAAGAATTCAGCTCAGATATTCTTCAGAGTATGGGTCGTACTCGGGAAGCTGGCTGTGTGGCCGCTGGTGTGGTGATCGGGGCTGGTGCTTGCTACTGTGTATACAGACTGGCTTGGAGAAGGGATGAGAGCGAGAAAATCTGGGATGAGGATGATGAGGATGATGAGGAAGAATCTAGTGATATTTCAGAGACTGGGGTTCAGACTGGGGAAGGAGCTAATGCTGGGGTAGGGGCTGCTGCTAGACTTCAGGGTGACTCAAAGGCCAGGACTGAGGTGGCTGTGGAACTCAAGAGTGGTCCAGATGTAAAGGTGGAGGCCCACTCATGGGCCCAGAGTGGAGGTGGCCTAGAAGCCAAGGCCAAGGCTCTTTTCAGCACTCTGAAGGAACAGGCAAGCACAAAGGCGGGCAAAGGGGCCAGGCTGGGTACCATCTCTGGGACCAGGACCCTTGCACCGAGTTTACCCTGCCCAGGAGGCAGAGGTGGAGGCTGCCACCCCACCAGGAGTGGAGCTAGGGCTGGGAGCAGGGCAAGTAGAAAGTCCAAAGGAAGAACCCGAGCTAAGAGCACCAGGACTCCAGCTACAGCATGGCCTGTTCGCAGGGGCAAGTTTAACTTTCCCTATAAAATTGATGATATTCTAGGTGCTACAGACCTTCAAAAGGTCCTTAACATCCTGGAAAGAACAAATGATCCTTTTATACAAGAAGTAGCCTTGGTCACTCTGGGTAACAATGCAGCATATTCATTTAACCAAAATGCCATTCGTGAATTGGGTGGTCTCCCAATTATTGCAAAACTGATAAAAACAAAAGATCCCATTATTAGGGAAAAGGCTTACAATGCCCTTAATAACTTGAGTGTAAATGCTGAAAATCAGGGCAAGATTAAAACATATATCAGTCAAGTGTGTGATGATACCATGATCTGTCGCTTGGATTCAGCTGTGCAGATGGCTGGACTAAGACTGTTAACCAACATGACTGTGACTAATCATTACCAACATTTGCTTTCCTATTCTTTTCCAGACTTTTTTGCTTTGTTATTCCTGGGAAATTACTTCACCAAGATTCAGATTATGAAACTAATTATAAACTTTACTGAAAATCCTGCCATGACAAGAGAGTTGGTCAGTTGTAAAGTACCATCAGAATTGATTTCCCTCTTTAATAAAGAATGGGACAGAGAGATTCTTCTTAATATCCTAACCCTATTTGAGAATATAAATGACAACATAAAAAATGAAGGGCTTGCATCATCCAGGAAAGAATTCAGCAGAAGTTCACTTTTTTTCTTATTCAAAGAATCTGGAGTGTGTGTTAAGAAAATCAAAGCATTAGCCAATCACAATGATCTGGTGGTGAAAGTAAAAGTCCTAAAAGTATTGACTAAACTCTAATTGGGGGTCCCAAACAATATTGAAGTATTTTTTTAGTTTGCCCTTGGGAACAATGCATTTTGTAAATTGTTTTTCACTGTGCTTATATGGCAAAGAGATACTTTAAGCTGCTATTTTGGAATAATGAATATCACAAATCATCAACAGTAATGCTGGTTATGATGGATAGTTTTAAGCTGGACCATTTTAAGGATGTCAGATGAATACTAGAGCTTGTACAATGAAAGCACTTATTGATTCCATCCTGCTACTTAGATTGAGATGATTTTACTCTTTACCTAAACTGACAGTAAACTAATCATGAATAAGTTACACTTTTGTATTGGTTTACATTTGTTAATCTTAGATTTGTGTTTTATCAATAAAGTTGTTTGTTTTAACTAGCAAACAAAAAGAAATTTATCATGTTCTTGAGTTTATGATCTATTTGAAAAAGTAAGATGTATGGAAACAAAAAGATACTAACAATACCAGGAGCCTCTGATTATGGCCAGACCCTTCCCATCAGGAGAAGAGCTTCTGCAGGTGACAATGCTCAGAGAAAGTTTTACAGAGGAGGGACACTCAAATAAGCAGGGTTTGAAAGATGGGAAAAACAAAAACAAGACAGAGGGCATAGGAGGAAGAAAGAGTGGTGGGAAGAAAGGCATGGAAGTGAGAATCCTGCTCCAGAGAGGAGGTTGACCTGCCTAGAGTGCAAAGTGTAAGAAGGAGAGTGATGGAAAATACAGTCCAGCAGTTGGGGTGAGTCCCATTCCTGGAGAGGATCCCTGATTGCTAAACTCTGGTTTCTGCATATTACTCCATCCACCCCTGGAAGACACCAAAGCCTGTCATGACCACAGGAATGACGGGATGAAAGGAAAACGATGTGGTCAATTTGTGTGCAGGATGGGTCAGAGTTGGAGAGGGGACAGGAGTGGCCACTGGAAATTGGAATACCAGTTAGGAAGTTACCACCATAGTCCAGATACGAGATGATGAAAATCTGTGAAATTTCACTGCTGATCATGGCAATGGTAAGGGAAGGAAGAAAAACCCTTCGAATGAAGAAGTCTTGGAATCTATTCTGGGGGCATACAGAGAGGGACAATTTTATTTTAGAGTCCTGGGGGTATTTGATAGGAAAACATCCTCTTTCTTGGCTAGCTCTGGTATCTATGTAAGTGAATATGTTCGTTCCTATCTTGAAATAAGAAACTATAATAGAAGGAAGAATAATTTTTAGTGCTACTATCAGATTTCTTTTATAAGGTTGGTTGGGCCAGGACCTTTACGTACCATCAAGAGGGGCTGTTGTCATCCATACTGGAGAAGATCCACCTCTTTCCAGAGTATGGTGAGGGTGTGAGGGGAGGAGCACTCTCAAACTGTGCTGGTGGAAGCATACATTGGTACAAGGTTCATTTGGTCACATGGTTTAGAGGCCTTCAAGATGTGCATGCTCTCTGACCTAGTAATTCTACTTGTAGAGATTTACCCTTAGGTAATAGTCAAATAATTGGATCGTACAAGGCTTCGCACTGTTTTAAAGAGTGAAAAGTGGTGAATGACCCAAATGTCTCAAAATAGGCGCTTGACTAAACAAATTAGGATATGTCTACACATTGAAACATTATGCAGCTCTTGAAAATGTTGATGGGCATTTACAATTATTTACTTGGATAAATTCAGCATAGACTCTTAAGTGGAAAAGCCAATTACATGACCGTATACATAGTATATTCCATTTTTGAGAAATATGAAATATTTACACTCAGTAAAGCCTCTGAAAGGCTGTATATCAAACTAAAAAGGGTTATGAGTATTATGATAATGCATGAATTTATTATTTTTTGTATTTTATCTAATATATGCTGATTTTTTTAAAAAATATTTTTATTATGGTGACATTGGTTAAGGAAATCCAGTAAGTTTCAGGTGTACAACTTAACAGTAAGGTATGCATATATATATGTATATATATATATATGTTTGTATATAGAGAATAGCTGTTATCAGCAGAACAAGTAATGTATATATATATATGTGTATATATATTGCATTTGTGTGTTCACTGCCCATAGTTGGATTTCTTTCAGTCACCACATATTAGACCCCTTTCACCCCATCTAACTCTCCCTCCCCTCTCCCTTCTGGTAAACACTAGTATTTTGTCCTATTTGTTTGTTGCTTTTAGGTTTATATCTCACATATAAATGATATGTGGTTTTCAACTTTTTATTTTTGGCTTACGTCACTTAGAATGACTATCTCAAGGTCCATCCATGTTGTCGCAAAAATGGCAGTATTTCATTTCTTCTTATGGCTGACTAATATTGCATTGTATGTATGTACCACCGCTTCTTTATCTAATCATCTTTTGTAGGACACTTCGGTGTCTTCCATGTCCTGGCCACAGTGAATAATGCTGCTATGAACATCGGTGCGCAAATATTTTTTCAGATAGTGTTTTCAAGTCTTTGGGGTAAATACCAAGTACAGGAATTGCTGTGTCATAATGTAGATGAATTCTTAGTTTTTTTTTTATTAACTTCCATACTGTTTTCCTTAGTGGCTGTACTAATTTGCAGTCCCACCAGCAGTGTATAAGGGTTCCTTTTTCTCCACATCCTCTCCAGCACTCATTACTAGTTCTGCTGATAACAGCTATTCTATCAAGTGTGAAATGGTATTTCATTGTGGTTTTGATTTACATTTCCCTAATAGCTAACGATGTTCAGCATCTTTTCATATGTTTGCTGGCCATTTGTAAGTCTTTTTGGGAGAAGTGTCTGATCAGGTCCTCAGCCCATTTTTTAATTGGATTGTTTTAATTGGATTGTTTGCTTTTTGTTACTAAGTTGTATGAGTTCTTTGTATGTTTTGGATATTAGGCCCTTATTGGAGGCATTGGTTGTAAATATATTTTTCCCATTCGGATGGTTATCTCTTTACCTTGTTGACTGTTTCTTTTGCTGGGAAGAAGCTTTTTTAGTTTGATGTAGTCTGATTCATTCATTTTTGCTTTAACTTCCCTTGCCTTTGAGGTCAAATTCATAAAATCTTCTTTAAGTCTAAGGTCCTTGACTTTAGTTTCTATGTTTCTTCTATTCGTTTTATTGTTTCAGGTCTTATATTCAAGTCCTTAATCTATTTTGAGTTAATTTTGGTGTGTGGTGATAGACAATAGTCTAGTTTCATTCTTTTGCAGGTGGCTTTCCAGTTTCCCCAGCACCATTGATTGAAGAGGCTTTCCTTTCTCCACTGTATGTTTTTGGCTCTTCTTTTGAAAAATATTTGCCCGTATAAACATGAGTTTACTTCTGGAATCTCAATTCTGCTCCACTGATCTGTGTGTCTGTTTTTCTGCCAATTACGTGCCATCTTGACTATTGTCACTTTGTAGTATAATTTGAAGTTGGGAAGAGTGATGCCTCCAGCTTCGTTCTTTATTTTCAGGATGGCTTTGGCAATTAGGGGTCTTTTCTACTTCCATACAAAACCGATGATTTTTTGTTCTATTTCTTTAAAAAATGCCGATGAGATTTTGATGGAAATTGCATTAAATTCATATAATGCTTTAGGTAATAAGGTTATTTTAACTATGTTGATTCTTCCAATCCAAGAACATGGAATATCTTTCTATTTCTTTGTATCTTCTTCAATTTCTTTTAATAGAGTCATGTAGTTTTCATTATACAGGTCTTTCACATGTTTCATTAGATTTATTCCTAGGTATTTTATTCTTTTTGCTGCTGTTGCAAAAGAAATTATTTTTCCCACTGCTTTTCCTGATACTTCATTATTAGAGTATAGGAACGCTATGGATTTTTGAACATTGATTTTTGTATCCTGGAACTTTACTGTATTTGCATATTGTTTCTAGTAGTGTTCTTGTGGAGTCCTTAGTGTTTTCTATATAGAGAATCATGGGTCATCCCCAAACAGTGACAGTTTGACTTCTTTGTTTCCTATTTAGATACCTTTTATTTCTTTCTCTTCATGTTTGCACTCAGGCTTCCAATGTTATATTGAATAACAATGGCGATAGTGGACAGCCTTGCCTTGTTCCTGATCTTAGAGGGATGGTGTTTAATTTTTCACCATTAAGTATAATGTTGGCTAAGGGTTTGTCATATATGACCTTTATTAAGTTAAGGTACTTTCCTTCTATACCAATGGTGTTAAGTATTTTGATCATAAGTGGGTGCTGTATCTTGTCAAAGGCTTCTTCTGCATCTATTGATATGATTATGATTCTTATTTTTTAATTTGTTTATGTGGTATATTACATTATTCGATTTGCATATGTTGAACCATCCCTGTACCCCTGGGGTGAAGCCCACTTGATCATGGTGTATAATCTTTTGAATATGTTGCTGTATTTAGTTCACTAGTATCTTATTTAGGATTTTTGCATCTATGTTCATGAGAGATATTGGTCTGTAGTTTTCTTGTGTTATCTTTACCAGGTTTTGATATCAGGGTGACATTGGCCTCATAAAATGAGTTGG
>NW_011889324.1:236235-256426 GCF_000151845.1 Pteropus vampyrus | reverse complement strand
TATATATATATATATTTAAAAAAGCATTATAATCAGAGAAAATGGTGGTATGATTCATCACTCTTATATTTGTTGAGGCTATCTCTGTGTCCCAGTATGTGGTCAATTCTTGAGTATGTTCCATGTGCACTATAGAAGAATGTATAAGCAGCTCTTTTGGGATGGAAGGCTCTGTAAATGTCAATTATGTCCAGCTGATCTAATGTGTCATTTAAGGATGTTATTTCCTTATTGATTTTCTGTTTGGATGATCCGTCCATATCCGACAGTCGAGTATTTAGGTCCTCAATTACGATGGTGTTTTAGTCTGTTTCTGCCTTCAGTTCTGTTAGTAATTGCTTTACGTATTTCAGAGCCCTCTGATTGGGAGCATAAATATTAATAAGTGTTATATCTTCTTGGTTCATGATTCTCTTTATCATTATGAAGTGTCCCTGAGTTTTTTTCTTGACCTTTTTTTATTTTGAAGTCTATTTCGTCTGATATTAGTACCACTACTCCCACTTTTCTCCGAATAACATTTGCTTGAAATATCATTTTCCACCCTTTCGCTTTGAGTCTATATTTGCCTTTGGAGCTGAGATGTGTCTCCTAGAGGCAGCATATGGTTGGGTTTTGTTTTTTTCATCCATTCTGTAACTCGGTGCCTTTTTATTGGTGAGTTCAGTCCATTTACATTTAGGGTGATTATTGAAATACGAGGTCTTCTTAGAGCCATTTTATCTTTCTGGTAGCTCGGTGTTTCCATTTCTTCCTTGTCCTTGTGTTTCTTTCTTTCTTTTTTTTTTTTGGTTGTGTTTTTTTTTTGGTTTTCTCTCTGGTCCTTCTTGTTTTATGTTATATGCTTCAGTTCTGAATCTTCGGCATGTGGTTACCATTACAAATATGTAAAGGATAGTTTTATATATATATATATATATATAAAATGAAGGCGTTTTTCTTCTGGTTTCCAGTAGGTGTCGTGTGTGTGTGTATGTGTATATATATATACACACACACACACACACACAGTCGTCCATTCTCTTCTGCATGTGCCTTATCTCTGTTCCCCTTTGTGGATTTCGATCCTCGAATCCTCCCCTTTTCAGTCATTGTTGTCTCAATTTGTCCTTATGTATGCCGAACGTTCATTACTATCTTACTATAGCAAATCTCTTCTTATTGCTTAAGCTTATAATGCCCTGTTATTAGTAAGGATTGCAATCCTCTGCTTCTATCTGTCTTATAGTTGCCTTAATCCTAGTTTTGTATTTTTTTCTGTCATTTTATTTTAGTATGATGACCCCTTTCAGTATTTCTTGTCATGCAGGCCTCTTAGTGGAGAATTCTCTCAATTTTTGTATGTCTGGAAATGTCTTTATTTCTCCTTCATATCTAAAGCAGAGCTTAGCTGGATACATTATTTTTGGCTGGTAGTTCCTTTCACTTAATAGTTGAATATTTGATTGTACTCCTTTCTGGCTTGTAAGGTTTGTGCCAAGAAGTTCGACAATAATCTAATGAGTTTTCCTTTATAAGTTACCATTTTCTTCTCCCTGGCTGTCCTGAGAATTCTGTCTTTGTTGTTGATTTTTGATAGTTTTAATACAATGTGTCTTGGTGAAGTCCTTTTTCTGTTGAGATAATTGAGTGGTCTGTTGAATTCTTGAATTCCAAGCTCCAGCTCTTTCCTTAGATTTGAGAAATTCTCATCCACTATTTGTCTGAAAATGCTTTCTAATCCCTGCTCCGTTTCATCCCCATTGAGAATGCTCATTATTCTTGTTTCCTCTTCTGATTTTATCAGCTAGTTCTTGTATTTCTCTTTCATTATTTTTCATTCTTCAATTTCTCTCTTTTTCCTTCTGATTTATTTCTAGGTTTCTGTCTTTGATATCACTGCTCCTTTCCTCCATTTGGTCGACTCTATTTCTCAAGCTCACTATTTCTGTTTTCAACTCTTGCAGTGTGTTCTTTATCTCTAGAATTTCATTTTGGTTCTTTTTGAGGGTTTCGATCTTCTTGCTAAGGAGCTAATTCTGCTCATTTTGTTGTTTTTTTTTTCAGTTCCTGAAATTGTTGATATGAATCGTTTTGTATCTCATTGAGGTTTTTCAGAAGTACCATCCTGAATTCTCTGTCATTTAAGTCTCATATTTCAATATCTTTAAGCTTATTTTCTGGAGATTTTTCCCTTTCTTTCCAAGTTGCCTTGTCACCTTGGTTATTCATGGTGTTTAATGTACTATTTCTCTGCCTGGGCATTAATGGAAGTATATTCTGCTTTTTTTCCCCCCAGAAAGAAGATTTATTATACAAATCTCTCTCTTTCACCTGTTGAAATGAAGGCGTTTTTCTTCTGGTTTCCAGTAGGTGTCATCTAAGCCTCTTGGGTCCCTGCTTTATAGAAAGTTTTAATAATGCTTTTTTTTTTTTTTCTTATAGACATTCAATCATGCTCGCTACCTTCAGTCTCAGTCCCTGTCAATGTTAGTGATTTTTTCGGTAGCGTTTGCTTAGATTCCCCTGGTGCTCTGCGGTGTCCACTTCTGGGTGAAGGGACCCTCTGTTTTGGGGAATGGGAGCTGCGGCTCAACCTCGGTATTGTGACTGCAGCTGTTGTTTCTCTGCTGTCCCAGCTTCTTTGCTGTCCGCACTTCTCTGCTTTCTGCCCTGATGACTGGGCACTTGTGCCAGCTGCATGGAGCTCACAGCTCTCTCAGGCAGGGCTGTTCAGGGAACTCACCGCAACTTCTCTCCTCCCCTCTCTTCCTCCAGGGAGCTCTGGTTGCAAGAGGCAGCTTCTTTTTTTCTCCCAGTCCACTGCTCGACACCTGGGGTTCTGACCTGTGGTAGCTCCTATGCGCAGATCCTATGCTCAAACATGCTAGTGTGCAGTTTGGGTGTTTTTTGTTGAGTTTTAGATGTTCAGCTTATTGTTGTTTCAAGGGGAGAGATCTGGGGACATCTCTCACTCCGCCATGTTTCTGACATCACTCTCTATACCTAATGTACTCTTCATTTCAGATATTGCGTTCTTCATTTCTGACTGATTCCCTTTTATGTTTTCCATCTCCATGTTTATGTTTTCTATCTCTTTGTTAAAGTTCTCACTGAGTTCATCTACTCTTCCCCTAAGTTTATTGAGCGTCTTTATAAACTGTGTTTTGAGCTTTGCATTTGGTAGATTGCTTGTCTCCATTTTGTCGAGTTCTTTTTCTGGAGCTTTGTTCTGTTCTTTTCATTTGGGACATGCTTCTTTGTCTCCCAATTTTTGCTGCCTCCTTGTGTCTTTTTCTATGTATTAGGTAGGGCTCCTAAATCTCCTGGTCTTAGTAGAGTGGCTTTATGTAGTAGGTGCCCCAGTCTTGGGAAGGGTCTAGCTGCAAGCCAACTTCAGCTGCAGCCTGTGCACTTCTGGAGTCATCTGATAAAAGTCACCAAGCAATCCACAGATGTCTCCCTCCCATGCTGGGCTTGTAAGTGCCCTGAGAGGCCAAGCCAGAAACCGAGTCTAGCTGCCACTAGTGCAGGGCTTGGGACTGCTCAGCTAGAGGTACTGGGCATGATGAGGCCAGATGCTGCTTCTTTGCGTTTTGTGAGCCTTTGAGAGATTTCAAGAAATCTGCAGTATTAACTGAGACAGGCCATTTGTATGGAATAAACCACTGGAAGTGGCTTAGGTGGGCCCACAGGTTGGGACAGGCAGAGTCTCAGGGAATCCCCTGGGCAGAACAACATGCATTATCCAGGTTAATGGAGATTCAGATATTATGGCCACCTGCGTCCACATGCTGGGAGTGGGGATGGCTCAACAAAGGAACAATGGATATTGCCAGCACTTCTGTCAGAGAGAAAGCTGCCCGCCCCAAGCCCTTGCCCTGAAACCTGACAACACAGCACTTCACCATGTGTCTTTGGCGCTCTTTGAGCAGCTGTCCCAGTGCTGGAGCTCAGAGGTATTGAGTCTGTCACTGAGTAAGTTTGTGTGCGAGCCCTTTATAAGGAATGTCTGTGACTCCTGAAGGCTTCAGTTACACAACTAGAACCTCTGCTGGTTTTCACAGCCAGAGGTTACAGAAACTTCTTTACCCAGCACTGGAACTCTGGGCTGGGGAGCCCAGTGTGGCGCTGGTACCCCTTGTTCCTCAGGTGGAAGAGGAAGCTCTGCAAGCAAGATATCCCTCCCAATTCTCAATTGCCACACAAAGTTGTGGGACCAGGCTGATTCGCATCTCTGCCCCTTCTACCAATCTGAGGTGGCCTGTTATTTTTGTCCCTAGTTGTAGGACTTCTATTCAGCCAGACCTCAGGTGACTTTGCGTGCTGGTTGCTCTGTAGTTTCATTATAATTCTGGTGTGGTGATGAAAAGAGGTGTGCACAGCCTCCACATTCTACGCCACTTTGACCGATCTCTCCACACTATAGATTTTAAATTTGGCACCTTTGGCAACCTCCACAATGGTGCATGCCATTTCCTTAATATAAAATAAGTAAAATTTTCTGGAGCTCTGTTCTGTTCTTTCATTTGGGACATGCTTCTTTGTCTCCCCATTTTGGCTGCCTCCCTGTGTTTCTATGTATTACATAGGGCTGCTATGTTTCCTAGTCTTGACAAAGTGGCTTTATGTAATAGATGTCCTCGGGCCAGTGGTTCAGTCTTCTGGTCTCCTGAGCCAGGTACTCCAGGTTCGTCCCTTGTGTGTGTTGTGTGTGTCCTTCTGTTATAGTTGAGCTTTTGTTGCTGTTTGCACATCAATGGGAAGAATTGGACCTCAGGAAAATTGGTTGTGTGGACTGGTTGTGACTTCAGTGGAGGAGCTGTAGTGCAGGGGCTGATCCTATGGAGCAGGAGTCACTTTAGCAGGGCTCTGGGGACTGCCTAGTCTCCCTTTAGGGTGTGTCATTTTTGGAGGTGGTTGAGTGGTGCTCTGGTATGGCCTGAAGCTGGTCACCAGGTGTGTAGATTCTGGGGCCTCTGTAGAGGGGCTCTGGTGCAGGCCAAGTTCAGCTGCCTCCTATGCTCTGCCCAAGGCCACTTGGTATGAGCTACAAAGTGATCTGCAAATGGTTGCCACTTGAGCTGGGCTTGGAAGTTCCTGGGAGAAGTTAAGCTGTGAACCAAGGCTAACTGCTGCTAGTGCCAGTCTTGGGGTTGCTTAGCAAAAGGTACAGGGCACACTGAGGCCAGAAACTTCTTGTTTGGGGTTTGTGAACTTTAGAGAGCTTTTAGGAATGCCTGCAGCATGAGCCATGACAGGTTGTTTGCTTGGGTGTATTTGAACATTGGTTGGGTGGGTTCTCAGAGAATCACTGGGGCTGGGCAAACGGTGTTAGCCATGTTGATGGAGACTCAGAGTTGGTGTGTGACTACCTGAATATGCAGACTGAGTGAGGGGAGGGCTCAACAAAGGAATAATTGTTTCTGCCAGCTCTTATGTCTGAGAGACAGCTTCTCCTTCAGCCCTCACCCTGAAGCCAGACAGTTCAGTTTCTTCCCATAAATCCCTGGTGGTTTTTGAGTTGCCTCCCCAACACTGGAGCTCAAACTGAGTGAGTCCATCTGCGAATCAGCCCATGCATGGCTTCTTTAAGAGAAATGCCTGGTTCTCCAGCAGCTTTCCGTCTCACTCAGCCACAATCTCTGCTGGTTTTCACAGCCATAAATTATGAGGACTTCTCAGCACTAGAACCCTGGGCTGGGGCCCCTGTTGTGGAGCTGAAACCTCTTGCTCCTCAGGAAGGACCTCCACAGCTGAGATATCCCTCCCAATTCTTAACCACAACACGTGGCTGTGGGATCAGCCCATTCTGCCTCTCCGCCACTCCTACCAGTCTCAGTGTGGTTTCTTTATATTCTTAGTTATAGGATTTCTATTCATCTAGTCTTCAGTGGTTCTCAAGAGTGGTTGTTTTATAATTTAGTTGTACTTTTGATGTGGTCATGAAAAGAGGTGAGCACAGCATTTAGCTTCTCTGCCATCTTGACCAGAAGTCTTCCCCACATTAGTTTTTAAATTACATTATTTTACCTTTTTTCTATTAGTCATCCTAGATGAGGTATTAGCAAACACTTGTATGTCAACCGACCACTTGTTTTGTAAATAAACAGCAACATTCATTTGTTTAGGTATTGTCTATGGCTGCCTTTGCTCTACAGATGTGAAGTTTAGTAGTTACCATATAGAGTATATGGCCTTCAAAGCCTAAAATATTTACTATCTGGCCTTTACAAAAACACTTGCTGACTCCTAACATTGAGTATATAACTTGTACCCTTGACATATTAAAGCACAATTTAAATTTTTACTTTTAATACTTTCCAAGTGATACAAAGACTATAGAATACTTCAACATGGTTTAGTGTTTTCCTTTCTTTTTAGTTTTTTTTTGTCATATGTTTTAATTGTACATGTATTTTATTTTAATACCTAAAAGCCATTTAGATTAACTATACATTTATCTTTTCAATTACTTGTCATTTCTTACATTTTTATGCTTCTATCTGCCTGAAGAACTCTTTTATTTTTTCTTTTGGTATTGGTTTTCTGGAACAAAATTTTCTAAACTTTAATTTTGTGTTTTTGGACGTGTCTTTATTTCATTCTGATCTTTAAGTTTTGTTGGGTAGAAGGTTTTATATCGACAGTTATGCTCCTTCAGCACTTAAAACATATCATTTTGTTATCATCTAGCTTCCACTATTTCTTTTGGAAAGTCAGATGTCAGTTTTATTATTGTTACTATTATTATTATTATTAATATTTCATTTTCTCTGGTTGCTTTTAAGATTTTCTCTTTGCCTTTGTTTTTTGATACTTTTCCTGTGCTTTGCTCAGGTGTAGTTTTCTTTTTATTGATCCTACTTGAAGCTTATAATTCTTCTTAGTTTTATGTCTTGATTTTTTTGTCAGTTTTGAGAAGTTCTCAACTTTTATCTCTACAAAGTGTTTCTGACACATACTTTCTTTTACTTTTCTGGGAATCCAATAATATATATGCTTATTTTGCATATACCTGTTATGCTCTTTGTATATTTTTATCTCTGTCATTCTTGCTTCAATCTGTATATTTTCTATGGATTTGTCTTGCAGGTCACTAATTCCCTTTTTCAACTCATAATTTGCTATTAATTTCTTCAAATGCGTTCATTTCAATAAACTGTTTTTTTTATAACAGTGTCAGATTCACAGAAAAATTGAGTAGATAGCATGGAGAGATTCCATATAGCTCCTCCCTACCAATTTCCCCTATTATTAACATCTTACATTAATGTGGCACATTTGTTACAATAGATGAACTAATATAATATTGATATATTATTATTAATTAAAATCCATAATTTACACAAAGTTTTACTCTTTGTATTGTACAGTCCATGGGTTTGAAAAAAGTATAATGTCTTATACCCACTTTACAGAATGATACAAATGCATTTCATACCAAGATTTTTTTGGCTTATGATTATCCAATTGTTCCAGTACCATTGATTGAATTTCTCCATTGAATTGCCTTTGCTCTTTTGTCAAAGACCAGTTTGCTACATTTGCATGGGTCTATGTCTGGGCTCTCTATTTGTGCTATTGATCTATTTGAATATTTTGTCACCAATACCATATTGTGTTGATTACTTTTGCTTCATAGTCAATCTTGAAGTCAGAAAGTGTCATGTTCTTACTTTGTTCTTCTTCAGTATTATGTTGGCTATTCTGGATCTTTTGCATTTCCATATATGCTTTAGAATCAGTTTGTTGATAACTGAAAAATAACTCCCTAGGATTTTGACTCATATTATGTTGAATGTGTAGATCCAGTTGGGAAGAACTGACAGCTTAACAATTTGAATCTTCTTATCCATGATCATGGACTATCTCTCCATTTACTTAGATCTTGTTCGATTTTCTTCACCAGAGTTTTGTAGTTTTTCTCATATAGATCCTGCACATATGTTATTTGATTTCTGCCTAAGTATTTCTTATGTTTGTTGTTACTATAAATGGTGCTATGTTTTTAATTTAGGTTTCCAATTGTTTATTGCTGGCATATAGAAAAGCAGTTGATTTTTGTATATGACTCTTGTATCCTGCAACCTTGCTGTAATCACTTGTTGGTTTCAGAAGTTTCTTGGTCAATTCTTAAGAATTGTTTTACACAGATAATCATATTATCTGCAAAAAGACAGTTGTATTTCTTCCCCCCCAATTTGTATATATTTAATTTCTTTTTCTTGTCTTGTACTTTAAGTACAGTGTTGAATTGTCATGGGAGGGGGCATCCTTGCTTTGTTCCTGATCTTAGATATAGGATTTTTGTAAACGTTCTATATAAAGTTGAGAAAATTTCCCTATATTCCTGGTTTTCTGCAAGTTTTTTTTTTTTATCATGAATAGGTGTTGGATTTTGTCAAATGTTCTTTCTGCATTTATTGATATGATCACATGATTTTGCTTCTTTAGTCTGTTGATGTGATGGATTACGCTAATTGATTTACTAATGTTGAACCAGCCTTATATACCTGAAATAAATTCTACTTAGTCATGATATATAATTATTTTTATACATTGTTAGATTCAATTTAGTAATATTTTGTTGAGGAATTTTGGATCAATGTTTATGAGAGATATTGATTTGTAGTTTTTCTTTCTTGTAACATCTTTATCTAGTTTTCGCATTAGAGTAATGCTAGATTTGTAGAATAAGTTGTGTCCTCTCTGCCTGATGTAATATCTGAAAGATATTATAAAGTATTAGTATTATTTCTTTTTTAAATGTTGGTATAACTTACCAATGAAACCATTGGAGGCTGCTCAGTTGTTTCTTTTTTGGAACAGTATTAACTATTGATTCCATTACTTTAATAGATATAGACCTATTTAAATGACCTATTTAAATGATATTTCACCTTGTGCGAGTTTTGGTAGCTTGTGTCTTTGAAGAAAATCGTCCATTTCATCTAAGTTATCCAATTTTGGAAGTCCCTAAACTCCATTTTTATCTTCCCTGCACTATGAAGCTGCCAAAAGCTTTGTTTATCTTCCCAGCCTCTTTCTACCTGGCTTATTTGCTTCTAGCCCTACAATTATTAAGAATTAGTGAATGACTCAAAGAGAAAATCAACTCAGACTGCTTATTTCGTTTCTTTGTAATTTTCTTTTCTCCAGGATCTTAGCCCATCAAATTCTGTCTAGGTAGCCCTGAATTCTAGATTTTGAATTCTTTGCTCTGTTTAACTGTTGAAAGCTCTACTCAGATTTTCTGCCTTTTAGCAGCTTCTTTTTTAGCCTCTTCACCCATGTTAATAATAAATTGGCAAATGCCTCAAGGGGAAAATTGTTGTCAAGTTCACCTCATTAAGTTCCCCTTCTCTCCAGGATTTTGGTACCTCATATCTTGTCTGCTTTGGTAGATCTCTAAAGCTTTACACAATTTAATTTGTTTAAATACAATAACAATTTATTTTTCAGCTATTCTTGTCCTTCTAAGTGGGAGAATTGGTCTTCTATTAGGCTGTCATAGCCAGAAGCAGATTATCCTCCACAATTTTGAATGTAATATTTTCATTACCAGCCCATGCGAAATGTTTTATAATTTTAATTATGATTTATTCTTTGACCCATGGGTTAATTAGAAATGTGTTTCTTAATTCCAAAAAAATGTGGATTATTTAGTTATATTTTTATTACTGATTTCTAGTTAACTACACCATAGGTAGAGAACACACTCTGTGTGATTTTAATCTTTTGAAATTTGTTAAAACTTGCTTTATGGCCCAATATATGACCAGTTTTCATACATGTTCCATATACAAAAGATGTATCTTTTGTAGTTGTTGTGTATAGTATCATAACAATCAGGGAGTGAACTAATTAGGTCAAACTTGATAATCATGCTCAAATCTATATCTCTGCTATTTTTTTTATCTGCTTATTCTTTCAGCTACAATAAGAGGTGTGTTAAAGTATCCCACTATAATTGGGGGGCTCTGTTATTTCTTGTATTTCTATACATTTTTGCTTTATATATTTTGAAGCTATATCAGTAGATGCATACAAATTTGTAATTGTTATATTTTTCTGGTAAATTATAACATTTTCCTCTTGTAGTATCCTTGATCTCTACTAATGCTTTTTGACTTAAAACTCCATTTTATTTGATGTTAGTATACTTTTACCAGCTTCCTTTTGGTTGGTGTTTTCATGGTATGTATTTTTCCATTTTTGCATTTTCAAACTTTGTAAATGTTCAAGTTTTACAAGTATCTTTTGTGAACAGCATATAGCTGAGTTTTGTTAATTGTATCCAATCTTGAGATATTTATGTTTGAATCAAAGCACTTAGTCTGTTTTTATTTAATGTAATTTCTGATACATTTAAAGTTTAATATCTTATCTTTTTCTGTGCTTTCTATTTGACCTGGCTACCCTATATTCCAATTTCTTTGCTCTTATCTTCTTTTAGGCTTATTTACTTTTTAAATTTCTTTTTTGCTGTATTAGCTAGAAAGTTGTACTAATTTATTATTGCTTAGTGGTTAGTTTAGAAATTACAGCATACATTCTTGCTTTTTCAAAGTCTACTATGAATTGGTCTTTTTATCCTCACCACACAACTCACAGGACTTAAAACACTAACTCCACTTACCCTCATCTCATCTTTTTTGCCATAGTTGTCATGTATTCCAACTTTATATATATTTTCAACCTAATTATGTAATTCCATATTTCAAGACATTGTTATGATTGTTTTAAATAGTCAATAATTGTTTAGCTCTACTCACATATTTGTTCTTCCCTTGTGCTTCTTTTCTTTTTGCTTTGTAGAAAGATGAGTTTTCATTCTACCTGAAGAACAGCTTTTATGGATTTGCTAGTGATGATTGTTTTTTGGTCTGAGAATGCCTTTATTTCACCTATGTAGGTGAAAATATATACTCCTTTATTTCACCTATATAGGTGAAAGATATTCTATGGGCATATAAATCTAAGTTGGCAGTAATTTTCTTTCAGCACTTTAAAGATATCCTTCCATTGTCTAGCTTCCATTTTTTCCTATTGAGAAATCAGGTATATCAGTCTAATTGTTGCTTCTTTGAAGATAATCTGAGGCTTTTGTTTTATGACTGATTTTAAGATTTTTTCTTGTCTTTGTAACAGTTTTACTATAATGTACATAGGTGTGACTTTCTAAAATTTATCTTACTTGAGATCTTCAGTTCTAGAATTTCTGTTTTATACTATTTTTATAGTTTTTCTTTATCTATAGAAATTTTCTGTATTATTCTCTATCTCTTTAAGCATGGTAAGCACATTTACTTTAAATATATGTCTGATAACTTTGAGACCTCGATGAGTCTTTTTCTATTGTCATTTTCATGGCTTTTGGTAATTTTGTCTTGTCTTCTGGTGTACTTGGTTGTTTTCCATTGTGTGCCAGATATTGTATTTTACAAAACTTCAGAAATAATTTGGGGTTATTGCTATTTCTCTCCCAAGATAATTTGTATTTTTGTCTGCTAGGCACCTAGAAGCGTTAGCACTCTGGAATTACCTAAATCCAATTTTCAGTGATTGACATTATTCAAAGTTAAACTGAAGTCGTTGTGAAAGCCTGTTCACTTCTTCACTCTGACTCTGAGGTGCAGCTCTTTCAGCATTGCCGTCCAAAGACATTGAGGTTCACCAGGTACACCTCTTGGCAAGATTTGAATTCCCATATCTGTCTCTCTAGCCTCCAAAGGCTGTCTAAAATTCTTCATAGCCTCTCAACAATCCCCTTAAAAACTGTATATGCTCCACTGGAAAAAAAAGTGGTCTTAACATTAAATTCAACTTCTCCCACTCTTATTTTGATCCAGTTATTCTTCACTATCCTGATAGCTCACTAATGCCTTCAGGATAATATAAAAATATGTTTTATGAAACTTCCCCAGATCAGCAGGACAATTGATTTCTTTTACTCATCGCCCATTTCCCTAGCTCACTATCGAGGCCTTCCGGAAATTTTTGTTGACATATACCATGTATACAGAAAAGTGCAGAAATCATAAATGTTAAGCTCGATAAATTTTCACAAAGTGAGCAAGTAACAAAACATTAACAGCACACTGGAAGCTTCCTCTACACCCCCATTTAGTCAACAATGCATCCCAAGGGTAACCACTATTCTGACTTCTAATACCATAGCTTAGTTTTCTGTGTTTTTAAAAACATTATGTAAGCAAAGTTATACAGTATATATTCATTTGTATCTTTTTTGATAACATTGTAGGTGAGATTAATCTATACTGCTGCATGTATAACATTTACTGCCATTTATGAATATAAACCCCATTGATTTATTTTATTTATCCATTCTATTGTTGATGGATATTTGGGTTGTTTTTGACTTGGGGTTATTTTGAATAGTGCTACTATGAAAATTCTTATATGTGTATTTTGGTGAACATATGCATGAATTTTTTGTTATGTATAAGGTCATCAGTTGTGTATATTTTTAATAAAAATTCAAATTTGGAACTTGGAGTGTAGCGAACTCAGCAAGGTAAATGCTGCCTTGTGAGGGCCTGTCTAAAAAGGCCTTGCCTAGGAGACAAATCTGTTTATCTCCATGTCCCATTGACCTTAACATTTGACATTGCAGTTAGAATGTGTTTTGCCTTAAATTCCATCCTCAGAAATAACTAGTGATGGCATTTTGGCAAACATCACTCCAGAAAACTTTCTGCACATATAAAAGCATGTATGAATCTTTTTTTAAAAAACAAATTTATTTATTTAAATTAGTTTCAGTATACAGTACATTGGTTAGACGTCTATAATGTTCATAAAACGATCCCCCCAATTGCTCCCTCCCTCCTCTGGCCCTCCACTTAACCATCATATTAATGCTAACTCCATTCCCTCTGTCATGCTCCCCATACCTGCCTATCAACTACTAATTTGTACTTCTTTAACCCTTCACCCAATTCTCCCAACCTCCCCAAACCCTTCCCCTCTGTCCGTCACCAAATTGTCCACTATATTTGTGAGTCTGTTTTTGATTAGTTTGTTCTTTTTGTTCCCTAGATACTGCATGTAAGTGAAATCATATGGTATTTATCTTTCTCTGACTTATTTCACTCAGCATAATAACCTCTAGGTCCATCTATGTCATTGCAAATAGTAGGATTTCATTTTTTTTAATGGCTGAGTAATATTCCATTGTATATATGAACCATAATTTCTTTATCCAATCATCTGTTGATGGGCATTTAGGTTGCTCTATATCTTGCCTATTGTAAATTGTGCTGCCATGAATATTGGAGTGCATAGATCTTTACAAATTATTGTTTTGTTTTTCTTTGGATAAATACCCAGAAATGCAATTGCTGGGTTAAAAGGTATATCCATTTTTAATCTTTTGAGAAACCTCCATACTGTTTTCCATAGCAGCTGTACCAATTTGCAATCCCACCAACAATTAGGAGGGTTCCCTTTTCTATGCATCCTCGCCAACATTTGCTGTTTTTTGATTTATTGATGATAGCCATTCTGACAGGTATGAGGTGATATCTCATTGTGGTTTTAATTTGCATTTCTCTGATGATTAGTGAACTTGAACATCTTTTCCTGTCTATTGGCCATCTGTATTTCCCTTTTAGAGAAGTATCTGTTTAGGACTTCTACCCATTTTTTTAATTGGATTGTTTGTTTTATTCTTGTTGAGCTGTATGAGCTCTTTATATATTTTGGATATTAACCACTTATGAGATGTATCATTAGCGAATATCTTCTCCCAATCAGTCAGTTGTCTTTTTGTTTTGTTGATGGTTTTCTTTGCTGTACGAAATCTTTTTAGTTTAATGTAGTCCCATTTGTTTATTTTTTCTATTGTTTCCCTTGCCCAGCGAGATATAACTGAAAAGAAATTACTGTTAATAATATCAGAGAGTTTACTGCCTACATATTCTTCTAGAAGTTTTATGATTTCGGCTCTTACATTTAAGTCTTTAATCCATTTTGAGTCTATTCTCGTAATCGGTATAAGAAGATGGTCCAGCTTCTTTTTTTTTTTTTTTTGCATGTATCTGTCCAATTTTCCCAACACCGTTTATTGAAGAGACTGTTTTTACCCCATTGTATATTCTTACCTCCTTTGTCATATATTAAGTGAGCATATAGGCATGGATTTATTTCTTGGCTGTCTATGCTGTTCCATTGATCAATGTATCTGTTTTTATGCCAGTGCCATGCTGTTTTAATTACTGTAGCCTTGTAGTATAGTTTGATATCAGGTAGTGTGATACCTCCAACTTTGTTCTTCTTTCTCAAGATTACCCTGGCTATCGGGGTTTTTATGGCTCCATATAAATCTTAAGATTATTTGTTTTAGCTCTCCGAAAAATGCCATTGGTATTTTGATAGGGATTGCATTGTATCTATAGATTGCTTTGAGTAGTATAGCCATTTTAACAATGTTGATTCTTCCTATCCATGAACAGAGTATATACTTCCATTGATTTGTATCTTCTTCGATTTCTTTTTTCAATGACTTATAATTTTCTGAAAACAGGTCCTCTACTTTCTTGGTTAATTTGATTCCCAGGTATTTTATAATTTTCGATGCAATTGTAAATGGGATTGTTTTCTTAATTTCTCCTTCTGAAAGTTCATCATTGGTGTATAAAAATGCCACTGACTTCTGAATATTTATTTTGTAACTTGCTACTTTACTGAATTCATTGATCAGTTCTAACAGTTTTTTGGTGGGATCTTTAGGGTTCTCTATATATAGTATCATGTCATTGGCAAATAACAAGAATTTTACTTCTTCCTTTCGAATTTGGATGCCCTTTATTTCTCTTTCTAGTTTTATTGCTGTGGCTAAGACCTCCAATACAATGTTGAAGAAGAGTGGTGAAACTGGGCATCCTTGTCTTGTTCCTGATCTTGAGGAAAATGTGTTTTGCCTTTTCCCATTGAGTATGATGTTAGCTGTAGGTTTGACATATATGGCCTTTATTATGTTGAGGTATGTTCCCTCTATTCCCACTTTGCTGAGAGTTTTTATCATAAATAAATGCTGAATTTTGTCTAATGCTTTTTCTGCATCTATTGATATGATCACCTGGTTTTTATGTTTCGATATCTTAATATGGTGTATTGCATTAATTGATTTGCAGATATTGAACCGAACTTTCATCCCAGGAATACATCCAAGTTGATCATGGTGTATGATGTTTTTAATGTATTGCCGAATTCGGTTTGCTAATATTTTGTTGAGGCTTTTTGCATCAATGTTCATAAGAGATATCGGCCTATAGTTTTCTTTTTTTGTAATGTCTTGCTTGGTTTTGGAATCAAGGTAATGGTGGCCTCATAAAAGGAGTTAGGGAGCTTTCCTTTTTCTTGAATTTTTTGGAATAGTTTGAGAAGAATAGGTGATAATCTTAGTTTGAATGTTTGATAAAATTCGCCTATGAAACCGTCTGGTCCAGGACTTTTGTTTTGGGGGAGGTTTTTGATTACTAATTCTATTTTATTGGTGGTAATAAGTCGGTTCAGATTTTCTGTTTCTTCTTGACTCATTCTTGGGAGACTGTAATTTTCTAGGAATGTGTCCATTTCTTCCAGATTGTCCAATTTGTTGGTGTATAATTGCTTGTAGTATTTTCTTATGATCCATTGTATTTCTGTGGATCCGTGGTGATTTCTCCTCTTTCATTTCTAATTTTATTTGAATCCTCTCTCTTTTTTCCTTGATGAGTTTAGCTAAGGGTCTTTTAATTTTGTTTATCCTTTCAAAGAATCAGCTTTTGGTTTCACTAATCTTTTGTATTGTTTTTCTAGACTCTATTTCATTCATTTCATTTCTGCTCTGATCTTTATTAGTCCCTTCCTTCTAGTCACTTTGTGTTTTGTTTGCTGTTCTTATTCTAGTTCTTTTAACTGTAAGGTTAGATTGTTTATTTGAGCTTTTTCTTGTTTCTTGAGGTAGGCCTGTATTGCTATGAATTCTCCTCTTAGGACTGCTTTCTCTGAGTCCCATAGATTTGAGTAGTTGTGTTTTCATTTTTATTTGTCTCTAGGTATCTTTTGATTTCTTTCTTGATCTCATTAATAACCCATTCATTGTTTTGTAGCATGTTATTTGGCCTCCATGTGTTTGTGTATTTTCCAGTTTTTTTCTTCTAGTTAATTTCTAGTTTTATACCTTTGTGATCAGAGAAGATGGTTGATATGATTTCAATCTTCTTAACTTTATTGATACTTGTTTTGTGTCCTAACATGTGGTCTATTCTGGAAAGTGTTCCATGTGCACTTGAGAAGAATGTATATTTTGCTGCTTTTGGGTAAAGTGCTCTGAAAATATCTATTAAGTCCATCTGTTCTAGTGTATCTTTTAGGCCCATTGTTTCCTTGTTGCTTCTCTGCCTGGAAGATCTGTCCATTGGTGTCAATGGGGTGGTAAAGTCTCCTACTATGAGTGTATTACTATTGATCTCTTCTTTTATGTCAGTCAATAATTGCTTTATGTATGTAGGTGCTCCTATGTTGGGTGTGTATATGTTTACTAGGGTTATGTCCTCTTGATTTAGCAATCTCTTTATTATTACATAATGCCCTTATTTATCTCTTATTATAGCCTTTGTTTTAAAGTCTGTTTTATCTGATGTAAGTATTGCTACTCCAGCTTTTTTTTTTTCATTTCTGTTTGCGTAAAATATCTTTTTCCGTCTCTTTACTTTCAGTCTGTGAATGTCAATGATGTTTCATCTGAAGTGCGTCTCTTGTACACAGCATATGCAGGGTCTTGTTTTCTCATCCATTCGGTTACTCTATGTATTTTGATTGGAGCATTTAATCCGTTTACATTGAAAGTGATTACTGATAGGTACATTGTTACTGTCATTTTATTATTCATATTTGTTATTTCTATTTTCTTTTTTACCTCTTCTCTTTTTACAGAAGATCCTTTAGCATTTTTTGTAATGCTGGCTTGTTGGTGATGAATTCCTTAAGCTTTTTTCTGTCTAGGAAGCTCTTTATATCACCTTCCATTTTAATCGAAAGCCTTGCTGGTAGAATGTCTGTGGTTGTAGATTCTTGTTTTTCATGACTTTTGAATATTTCTTGCCATTCCCTTCTGGCCTGCAAAGTTTCCATTGAAAAGTCAGCAGACATTCTTATGAGGGTACCCTTGTAAGTAACTAGCTTCCTTTCTCTTGCTGCTTTTAAGATTCTCTTTGTCTTTGACCTTTGGCATTTTAATTATAATGTGTCTTGGGGTAGGTCTGTTTGAATTCCTCTTGTTTGAAACTCTTTGTGCTTCCTGAACTTGTATGTCTAATTCCTTTGCCAGGTTAAGGAAGTTTTCTGTTATTATTTCTTCAAATAGATTCTCAATCCCTTGCTCTCTCTCTTCCTCTTCAGGTACTGCTATGATTCGCATATTTTTACACTTTATGTTGTCCCAGAGGTCTTTTAAACTATCCACATTTTTTAAAATTCTTTTTTCTTTTTATTGTTCTGATTGGATGTATTATGCTACTTTGTCTTCCAATTTGTTGATTTGATCTTCTGCTTTGTTCAATGTACTGTTGAATTCTTCATTTCTGTTATCATATTCCTCATTTCTGTCTGGTTCTTTTTTACGGTTTTTACGTCCTTTTTTTATGCTCTCATTTTGTTCATCCATTCTCCGCATAAGTTCGTTAAGCGTCCTTATAATCCTTATTTTGACCTCTGACTCTGGTAGGTTGCTTACCTCCATTTCATTTAGTTTATTTTCTGGAGTTTTCTCTTGTTGTTTCATTTGTGGCTTGTTTCTTTGTTTTCTCATTTTATTAGCCCCTCTGTGTTCTATGTGTCAGGAATAATTGTTTTGTCTCTCAGCCTTGGCCAGATGGCCTAATGTTGAAGGTGTCCTGTGTGGCGCACTCTACTTGATCCTTTGTGTCAGTAGCTCTGGACGTGACCTTTGTGTGGATTGTGCGTGATCTTAAAAGTATGGAACGCTTCACGAAGTGCGTGTCAACCTTGCACAGGGGCCATGCTAATCTTCTCTGTATCATTCCACTTTTAGTATATGTGCTGCCGAAGCAAGCATACGAATCTTTTTTTAAAAAACAGTATTTCCAAGAAAAATGAACAGAGGCAATAAATAAATATTTAAAATCTCTTTTCATGCTTTACTTTATGAAATCTGCTTTCTCATAGGTCCAGGAAAGATGATGGATATTAGCAGCTGAGAGGAGGGGAAGTAAAATTATGAGCTGTTTCCCTGTATTCTAGGAGAAGATGAAGAAGTGTAAATAGAAATAGTTGCTCTGGGAGAAGATAGATTCCCTGAAAATTAAAGGCAAATTTCAACAAAACGAAAATGAATTTTTTTTTGTTTCCTATCATTGGCATAGAAAAAAATTGTGACAGGCCTGGTGTGCTGGGGAGAAGGGAGAGAGGCTGGCACACTTGGCTGGTGAGAGGAGAACTTGGGGACCATGGCTCATTGGTGATGTATAACTCGGATAACCAAAAATTGTGGAGAGGTGGTCTTTTTGGTGCAGCCACCAGCTTCTTATTGAACTTAGAGAGACGTGTTTGTAATCAGTAAAAGGTAGAAACTGTGACCTACCACTCAGCACTAAAGATTCATGGACACTTATCTATTGGATTACTTGATGTCTGCAGGGGGCGGCACAACTCAAGGGAAAGGAAGAGGAAGAATATTTACAGGATTTTTAGTAGAAACTGAAGTGAGCATTTCTTCGAGGAAATATAGGCCTTGAACCTGTTACAAGGTGGTGGTAAAGGCAAGCATGAAACCAGAACCTCCTTTCCCACTTTTATCCCGTCTTTAGAAAAGCATTATTTAATCCTAGTCCTTTTTTAGCTTTGGGGAAACAGATTCAATATGGGGCAAAAATGAGGAGTAGAGCAGAAAAATGGGAATTTGAAGGGAGAGAGTGAAGTCAAGAGAGTGGGTGGGGGCCAGGGGAATGGAAAAGGTAGGTATTTATGGGCAATGGGAGAGATGGTGAAAGTGGCTAGAGGGCAGGGTGGAAGGTGTAACTGAGACCTAAACGGGGGATATTTGAAAGTTAGATTTCTCACTCTGGAGAAAGGGCACTTATGTACATCTACCAATCTCCATTCTCCCTTGTCTGTCTACCTATACACATAGATCTAGGCAAGAAGGGAAGGAAGGAAATTGCTCCACACAGTGTGATATCCTGGAGATAAGGAGTGGGGATAGGGATGTCAGAGTTAGAATATAGGATCTAGAAACAAATCAGATTCTTTCTCTCCCAGCCTTTGTTTGCCCCTCTTGCCTTAGCGCTGGAAAAATCAAATGTACCATTCAGGAAACAGTGTGAACAAGCTTAAGGGAAGGAAAAGGCAGAGACTAAACATTTGAAAATTAAGACCATTAAGACCCTAAATCAGGAAAAAAAGATACTGATACCCTTGTATCCTGAGTTTTGACATGTCCATCTGTGAAGGCTCAGATCAAACTCTATATGCGTGCGTTGCCGTTAGCACCACGTTGGATGGCAGTTAGTGAAGTTTGTGTCCACGAAAAGATGGTCTGAAAAATCTCCTTCCCAGAACATCACAACTAGATCGCTTTTTCAAGACCATCATAGATGTGAGATACCTATCAGGGCCAGAAGTTGATAGTGTTCATCCACTAATCAGGTGAGGGAGAAACCACAGTAAGAACAGAAGAGGGGGGAACTTCAGATAGGGAGGAGAACAGATAAGATCTTTGGATTTTAGTCAAATTTCCTGATAGATCCTAGTCCTGGGGATGAGGAGGACATAAACCATGAGCAGTAATGACCCAAGGGATCCTTAAAGGACATGAGCAGTAATGACCCAAGGGATCCTCAAAATGAGAGCATAAAAAAGAAGAAGCATCTTTACCCTGATAAAAATTATGAGCTTTATTGTGAGACTTATAATATTTTTAAAAAGTAACTTCTCTTAGGGGCCTTTCCAAATGTCCTCTGATTCAGGGTAAATGTTGTTTTCTCAGCCCAACGATGCTGGGTTTTCATTTAGCCACGATATCAATAGTCATTTGGCCTGCCTCTCCATTGTCGGAAACACGATCCCCATTTGTGACCCAGCTGTTAAGGAGAAGGCTTTATGTACCCTGGATAACGTGAATGTCAGTGTGGAAAATCAGGGCCAGATTAAGATGTACATCAATGAAGTGTGTCGGGAGACT
>NW_011889324.1:115698-231840 GCF_000151845.1 Pteropus vampyrus | reverse complement strand
ATTCTCATGTATATTTGTATGTATGTGCGTTCCATTTCTTAATAAGTTTAATAGGATATAAATATTGCTAGTTTGTGTAAAAGCTCTTGATGTATCATTTTCGTTCTTTAGTCAGGTGTTTTTGTTGTTGTTGAATTCTCCTATTAATTTTATTATTTTGCCTCTTTTTGAGTTTTTATACAGATAATCACAGTTTACAAATCATGAGTTTTATCTCTTTTTATTCTATATTTTATAGCTCATATCTTATTTTTCTTATCCCATTTCACTGTCAAAGACCTCCAAAATAGAGTATTAATGATACAGTACATAGTTTTCTTGTTTCTGATATTTATGGTCAATGTTTCAGCTTATTAAAAAGTTAATGTTTGCTGTAGATCTTTCATTAAGTAATATGTCACATGTTTAATAGAATTTATAAATAGTAGAAGTGAATGAACTAGATTTCTATATATCAATCTAGACAATTCTCAGAAACCTAATGTTGAGTGAAATAAGCATTTTGTAGAAAGATACAACATAATGCCATTTATATGATTTTTATACGAAACAATACTATATATTATTTTGGATACATATATTTATATCAGAATTAAAAATGAATAGTGAAAGATGCACATCAATTTTGCAATATCAACTGCCTCTGGAAAAAAATGGAGGAAAATTTGAATCTACCAATATATATAGCTTAATTTTATCCATTAATAAAAACATTTTAAACAAATAAAACAAAATGTTAATGTTTGTTGCTAATTATGCATAATTTATGTATAGATCCTCCTTTTTTTCTCTTTATTTCTTTTTTTAATGGAAAATAAATGTGCTTTCTGTGCTGAATACATTCAATGAAAAAGGGATCGCACCTACACATATTCTCAAGAAATTTTAGAATAATGAGATTAAAATGCGATCTTAAAATCTTGCAAGCGTAGGTAGAAAGTCATCTACAAATCAGAGTGAAATCAGACTTTTTATTCATAATACTGGATGCTAAAAATCAATGTATAAATGCCTTCAATCCTTAGAAAATATGTTTTCTCTAGTATTCTATCTCTAAACATACTATCAAGCAGGTATGTGATGACAATAAAGATGTTTTCAGAACTAAAAGTATTTAGAAAATTTACCTCCTGTGGACCTTCTCTTAGGAAGTTATTTGAACATCTATTTCAACAAAACCAGGTAGAAATCACTTCAAAGGCAAATATGGAATCAAGAAAATCATGATTCAAACTTGAGAAAGCAATAAAGGTTAATATTAAGATGACAGCTAAATGGCAGGCCTGGTTGGCCAGACCAAAGTGGAGCAAGATAACAAAGGATTTGGGATAATGGGTGAATTCATGAATAAAAGAGGACTTGGCAATATTAGTTGAGAAGTTAGAAAAAGTAGAGGAAAAACAATTAGAAAGATGTCTAAGAAAATATTACAGTAATAGCTCTCAATGAACCATGATTCTTGTATCCATACCTTTGTATAGTTCCCTCTCATGTTGACTCTGGGCCTATCCACATGATTAGCTTTGGCCAGTTTGAACATTAGCAAACATGACTCATGAAAAGGCTTGAACAGTACATTTTCAGTGGGACTTGCACTCTTCCTGCTCTGAAATCACCATATGTGGAATCCCAGGCTAACTTGCTAGAGGATGAGACCAGGTAGAATAGACATGAACTGTTCTAACTGAGGACCCATAGAAAGAACTGCCAAATAAAAAGTAGGACTCCTAGTTAAATTTGAATTTCAGAAGAACATAAAACACTTTTTTCAGTATAATTATGTCTCATATATTGCATGGAAAATACTTATACTAAAACAAGTGTTATTATTTATCTGGAATTCAAATTTAACTGGGCATTCTGTATTTTTATTTGCTATATCTGGCAACCCTAGCTAAAGGAAAATCAGCTGACAGCTGTTTTGCCAGCTGACTTCAGCTACATAAGTGACTTCAGGCAAGACTAGCAGAAGAACCAGATAAGCTCAATGCAAATTCTTAATCCACAAAACACTGAGCAAATAAGATGGCTGTTTTCAGCTACTGAATTTTGGAGTGGTTTGTTATGCAGCAATAGCAAACAAAACAAAACAAAAGAAAAACATGTATTTGCTACAAATATACAGCAAATTAAGATAGAAAGTTCAGCATTTAATGGATATAAGGAAAAATAATCTAGCGAGTCTTGAATCTATGAACAGTATCTTTTAAGTGATTCGAGAACCTTGACCTTAGATTCCAGCATATTTCTAAGCAACTATAATGGTCTAGATTGAAAAAAAAAGCTAATCCCAGCTGTCTCTGGCATCAGACCATGCCAGCTAGGATGGGGCAGGCTTGAACTAACTCCTAAGCTACTAAGTTAATATTTGCAGGGTAAAATACATTCATACTCTGATAAAATTGATTTATAACTTACACCTAGCTTTACCATACCAGAAGACAATATATAAGCAGAACATGGCTACATGGTTCCCAGAACAGTCTGAAGTGATCAAATAAATATAAGGGTAACCCTCCTACATCTCAAGAAAGACCTAAATTGAACTTGTGAAAGTATCCAAGGGAGCCAGGTGGTATCATTATCAAAAGGGTGCCTTCATGGGATCTTAAAAGCAAGAGGGGCTTGCCCTTCCGATGCAGAGAATGCTGCTGAGGTTTCTGCTCTATCTATCTATCTATCTATCTATCTATCTATCTATCTATCTATCTATCACCTATCAATCTATCATCTATTTCTACAGTAAGTTTCAGTTTACTTTTACATTATCTTCTATAACAACCATTTCATTAAAACTTTCTGAGTTTTCAACTCTATACATTGAAAATCATAAACGGTATTTACATGATTATGAATATATAAATATTGCTCATTGTGAGCTAAGTAGTGTCCTAACACTTCCAATCTATTTAGTAAGTTTTAGGACATGATTCACATATCACCATAAGGATGAGATTTCAAGTAGGCATGAAACTTAATAAAATATTGCTACCAGAATGGGGTATATAGAAAAAGATGATAAAAGACAGAAGAAAGGAGAGCAGAGCTGATTTCCTCATTTTATAATGTGAGATGTGAATGAATCCTGGTGGAAGTTTATGAAACAAAATAAAGGTTTATGTATTTCTTATAAAGTTAAATTAAGTTACTTTATTTATTTTAATTGTTTTTATGACCTATTACCTCTATCTTTATCTTGCTTGCTACCAAATTCTTAGTCCTTTGAATAGTGCCTGGCATACAAAGGTGTTCAATAAATAATTGTTGATTGTGTGATTAAACTAAAATAATAAGAACACTATAAACATTGGGAATAAGAGAAGGACAGGAAGGATTATAAGATAAATGAGTAAAGTATCCTATTTTCATATCAGAAGGTCATTAGGGGTAGAAGTATATTTTTTGGCATTTTGAAGATAACCATAGGAACAATTCTTAGTCTTACTACTATTAACATTTTGGGCTGAGAATTGTCTTGTGCATTGTAGAATCCCTGGCCTTTGCCCACACGATGCTGGTAGTGCTCTTGTCCTCAGTTGTGACAACCAAAAATGTCTCCAGAGGCTGACGAATGTCCCCTGGGGGAACAAAATCACTCTTGGTTAAGAACCACTGTATCGAAAGGAGCTGAAAAGCTAATAAAAGTTGTCTTTAGACTCTAAAAAGTGGTACTGAGTTTAAGTAGGAACAAGAGGGAGAATTATTCATTTTCATCATAAATTCTGCACTAATTGCGTTGCTATTATGTGTATGTATTTTTTTCTGATACATATTAACATTTATAAAAACATTAATGAAGTAGAATCAATGGGACTTTTAGACAAGCTAGGATGAGGGAGAATATAGGATGAAGGAGAATAAAAAGTCAATAATTACTAGGTCTCTGGCAGGTGCAACTGGGTGGATGGTGGTTGTGTTCATTGAGACAGAATACAGAAGGGGGAACGATTTTGGTGTGGGACTGGGGAATGATGACTTCAATTTCAAATATGTTGAACATGAATTATCTGTGGGATATGCAATCTGTAGGCATCAAACAAATTAATCTTCAATTCAGGATCTATAGACTTGTGAGGCATTAACATATAGGTGATAATTGAAGCCATTACAGTGGATGAGATTCTTGGAAAGGGAAGAGAGACCTGAGAACAGGACCTCAAGATATGGAATGTGTAATGTTCTGATCTTTTTGATGCATCTACATTTTTTAAATTTAATTAATATCAAATTGTTAATGTTTGTTTAACACATTTTAAAAACAAACTTCTCTTTATAAACATAATGCACATTTATTAAAGATATTCTGAAAATATATAGATGAACACAACTCCTCTCCAGAACCAGAATTACAGCTTGAATGCTAGACAATTGAAGTGAGTAGACGCTGAGCACTAATTACTTGAGAGACAGATGGAGATTCAATAATAAACGACACAGACAACATTCTTGTGTTCATAGGGCTTATCATCTAGTGGGAAAGACAGGCAAAGGAAATAGAAAATAGAATGAAGTATGATTAATGCTAAGAAAATTAATCATGAAAAGCCACTTCAACTAAAGATGCAATGGATGTGATTTAAGCATTTTTTTTGTCATCCACCGTTTTCTTAATAAGCACAAGCTCAGTTGCCAAGACAGAAAGACGCTGTGTTGTGTTTTTCTTTGCTCCCTGTGCTGTCTCGTAAGAAAGCTCAGGAAAGCTGGCAGAGAACATGGAGTTGTTTGCCTTTCTGGGTCTGACTAGAGGCTCTGTCCAAACCAATCTTGGCAGTATACTGGGCTCTAACTCCTTTACAGAGAGCATCTTCATTAATTTGTAAATTGGTTTTTATGCTTGAAAGTCTGTAATATCACTTTTCCAGAAACTCTCTAGCAGTGATTCTGCATTCTCACTTCGACCGCTAGACAATACCTAATTCCAGAAGGGAAGAGACTTCATTCATTCATTCACTCATTCATTTTTCTTTCTTTCTTTTTCATTGTGGTAAGAACACTTAATGTGAGATCTACCCTCTTAACAAATTTGCGTATTTCTTGAAGATAAGCATGTACAAATTGACAGCAGGAGCCACCATGGAGCAGAAGATCCCTAATAAGAAACACAGAGAGATTAGTCTAGATAAGGAGTCACAGAGATAGGTCATATTTGCAGAAAGTTATCTGTTCCAAAGGTAACACTGGAGATGAGTCTGCCCCTGAGCAGCACGGGAGAGGAGAGACTGTACTTTTAACAGCTCACAGTTATGTCTTTCTAACGCCTTGGTCCATAAAGAAAATTCTTGGTATCAGGAAAGACAACCGTGGCTCTTATCATAGAT
Source organism: Pteropus vampyrus (assembly GCF_000151845.1). Taxonomy (NCBI): domain Eukaryota; kingdom Metazoa; phylum Chordata; class Mammalia; order Chiroptera; family Pteropodidae; genus Pteropus; species Pteropus vampyrus. Next base: position 226,522 of record NW_011889324.1, on the reverse strand, counting down.
GAACCTTTCAAACAACTGGTTCAATAAAATCTGATATCCCTCAAAGATGGAAATCAAAATGGAATTGGCACAAGAGCTAAACACAGGTAATACATGAAAGAAGGAGAAAGAGAACCTGAAAAACACATGGGAGATTAAAAAAACTCATCTGAAAAAAAGTAAACGAAAATTGTCACCAAACTTTTCATCATGAATTAGAAAGTTTTAATGAAGAAATTAAGCAAGAGTTCAGGAAGGGGATGGCAAGACAAGAATGAGCTGAAATATGAGCTGTCAGTCCTCAGATAACATGCAGAAGAAATTTAACAATCACAGAGATAAAGGCAAAAGTAACAGAAATACAGGGGGAAAAGAAATGATAACAAAAGTCTAGCAATTAGTGTCAAATCTATGTAAATTTAGGATGAAGAACAAAACAAATGGGGTGATTATGGTTACAGAACAAACGTAATGGTGATAAATGCAGATGGAGTAGAAGGAAAAAGAAGGTGGTAGGTAATGTAAATATGTTGATTTTCTTATCCTTAGTAGCTAGGGTCAGAAGACACCATCTTAAGCAGACAAAGCTGGCAGTAGGGATCAACATGTATTGAGTAGTACAAAGATAAACACAAAGCAATATAATTTAATCAACTAAAATTAGGTGGATAAAAAAAGGGAGAAGGGAAGAAAAAGAAGTATGAATAAGCATTGAATCATTGTTTATAATATCAAGGAAAAAAAGAGCAAAAAAAGCCCCCAAAATATCCACACATAGGGGACTTACTAAATAATTACAGCATATTTATGCAATGAAATACTCTTCAGCTATAAACTGAAAAACCAAGTATTTTATGTAATAATATCAAAGAATTGTTAAGATTATTATGAATACTTGAAAATAAATAAATATTCTAATATATAAAATCTCCCTGGAATGTTGCACAAAAACTGATAACATTGCCTCTGGTGGGAGAGAACTAAGTTGTGGCAATGAAGAATTGAGAGGGAGATTTTCTATGTGTACCCTTTGTTATCTTTTGAATTTTGAACCACTAAGATGTTACTTTTTTTAAATAAATTAAATTTAAATTTAAGACAAAATGTAAAGAATCGGTTGACCTGTCTTTTCCCAGACCTGTAGATATGGCGTTATGTGAGATGCCTGATTTATGCTTTGTAGAGCTTCCTAACACCACATACATCTCTTTCTTCTGGCCCCCTTGAGGATTGAGGCAAACATATACGAAAGTGTCCTGGTTGCCCACTTGGCCCCTTTTAAATCCTGATCTGGTGCAGTACCTTTAGCATGTAACAAGGACAATGTTATAAAAATATTTAACCAAACTATAAATCATCCCCCTTGTAAATAATATTCTCATATAGCCCATTCAGCATTAAGACTAAATAATTAGGGTTACAACTTGACACAAATACAAGCAAGCTACTGCCTGAACCTGGCTCAAGAAACTTAGAGTTCTCAGAGCTAATTTTTAAAACTCATAGCCATCAGTTTAGAGTTTTTCTAAATTTCAAAAGCTCTAATTACATATCAGGAATGAGGCCTGCAAGCTATAAGTAGCGAGAACTCAAGACCTAAAGGAAATGTCCATCAGAGAAGACTTTTGTGAAAGAAGAGGGGGAGAAGAAGAAAGAACAGCTGATCACATATCTCCTGGCTTAGATCAATCCCTAGATCAAAATCTTAGAGTGGGTGGGTGTTAGAAATGACCAGATCAGTTATGGGAAAAGCTCAGAATACTGGGGCGAGTTTCTCACTTCCCCAGACACAAGCCGTGAAAAGTCTGAGGTCCAACATGGGGTGGCCCAAGTAGCAGGGTAGAAAAGGCTGAGAGAAAAGACTGGTGAGACTATTACCCATCACTCTCATTATCTCCACATGCCCTCAGTTGATACTATCACCAAATCCATCTACTACCCAAATTAAAGGCTTGGATATTGAAAAATATAGAATTCTCGATATATATGTACACATTAACAATTGGTCTTTGTGAGATGCATATGTTTATTTAGGAGGGAGTTGTGTGACATGGTTATTTGGAGTGCTTATTTATGGCAATACCTTGAGCCATCAGATTGCCTTTTCTTTCTTCAAAATCATCCCATATCCAGATTTCCAAGAACAAAGGACAATAGAACACCGATGGCTGACTTAACAAAAACCTTGCCAGGATTAAAAAATATATATATGATTGAATAAACCAGAAGAACCAGTTTGAACTACTCCATGGCCAGGCAAGAGGGAAAAAGAAAATATAAAAGTAAAATGAAAGAAATGAAAGGTTTTATAAGAAAAGTTCTGAGGAAAGAGCATTTGTGGAAAAATAGGGCTTAATGCCTTGTCCTTTTCTCCTTCCTTCCACTTTAGGAATAATGATGGTGAAGTACTTGACTATTCCTCTTTTTATTACTGTTCCCAAAGCAGCAGAAACCACAGATATTTCTACCTAGCGTGCTGACATATGGGATAAGGAGAGCAGAGTCAAAGTAACATAACATTGTAGGAGGTAAACGCCATACCCAGTCACAAAGCAACAAAAACAGACAAATATGTAGAAATGACCCTCCTCCTGTAAAATATGAAAGATAATTATAAAAAAAATCACTAAGTGCCAAAATGTATGTAAATAAATATGCTTAAATAGGAAAATTGTAGATGCCAATTCTTGCCAATTAATCCATAAACAGTATAATTTCCATCAAAACATAAAAAATGGATTCTGCAATAAATGATTTTAGTATAACTTATTATATACATAGAGAAAATTAAGGTTTAAAGTCTACCTCAAAGGAAATGTACACAAACACACATACACACATATACACACACTACTCTAGTAGGTTAAAGGAGCTATCTCTAAAAAGGAAACTGTATTTATATTAGAAGGAAATGTAGGCGAATATGTTCTAATGCTATGAATAGTGAAAGACTGTCCTAAGTAAAATGATAATATAAAAGTCTTATAGGAAATCATTGACAAAAACAAAAACGTTAAAATTCCAGATTGATCAAATGTGGTTAACGGCTACCATATTGACATCAAATCTATGTAGAAATGGAACTAGCTTTCTCTCATACAAATAATTTTTTGAGGGAAGAAACCAATGCACAGGTTTTCATGGTGCTGAATAGGCAGGGTGAGGATTTCTAAGGTACCTGTGGGCCAGAAAAAAGTCCTAAGAAGGAAACTGGCAGAGGCCTGCTCACAAGTGCTCACATGTGCTAACTCCTTGCCAAGACACACACTACCTGCTATAGGCCACCCAGTGAGCTGAGGGTCCTGACTAAGTTAGAGATTCCTGGGACAACAGGGTATGCCTCAGGAGGGAATTCAACACCAGGAAGCTACAGAGGGGATTATCAGCTAGGTACATGAAGATCCCAGAATGTGTCACCAGGGAGCATGAGAATGGAGTGGCGAACAGTGCTGCGTTATTTGGTTATCCATTTGAGAAAAGAAGTAAAGTTGGATCACACCTTCCACCTTGCCCAAAGGTAAATTCCAAAAGACACTTGAGACAACCCTTTAAGCGGAAAGGTGTGAGAGAATTAAGAAATCATATGGAGACTCAGTTTGTAATCGAGGAGTGGGGAACCCGGTCCTAAGCTACACACAGAAACAAGAGTCAACAGGGAAAATGAGAGTCAGGGTGAACAAGAGGCTAAGAGCAATGAGCAGAGGGAAGTGACAGAGTGTGTGGCGATGCATGCAGCAGGTGTAGCAGACAAGGGATTGGCCGATCCTCTGCAGGACTGTGCTTAACTCTGATGCAGCACCCATCTGTATCTTAGACCAATCAGTAGCCCCTAGAAGGGAGCAGGGAGCCAGTCCTCCACACAGCTGTCTAACTCTTAGCCAAATGACACTATGATGGATTCGAGATTGACTTGGTGATGGCTGTGCCTGATGGTGGTTGGCACTTCAAAGTGAGGGGATTGTGGTTGAAATTGCTTTGAGAGTGGCACATAGGGCCACGGTGAGGATGCAGAGTTTGAGAAGCTGGATGTCTGCAACCTTGCCTGTACTTATGGTGGGGGTGGAGAGTACAAAACCGCAGAAACCCCGGGAGAGGTAGCAGGCTGGGAAGGGCACTGGGAGTCAATGTGGTACCTACAGGCACCAAATGTAGACATAATAATGAGATGAATAAGAAGAAAGGCCAAAGCCTTTCTGGAACTAGAAGGCAGTCTGTGGCAGCAGTGCCAGATTTACGCAAGAGACTTAGGCTGGGGCAGCCCCATTATGGCAGGGCACCTCCCCACAGAGTGTGACAAGTTCCAACTTTGATGACCATGTCAAATGTTTACCATTGGGACACCCAGAAAGAATCTCTGTTCGTTGCAGCAGGCAGGTAGGTAGGTAAGTTTTGTGCTTGGTGGTCCCGTGCTGTTTCATTTTGAATTCAGTGTGTGTGTGGGATGGGGGGCACCATAGTCTTTCCAGTGCTGATAGCCTCTGAATATCTTAATCAGACCCTGACTGGCAGGCATGCTCCCGACTCCCCTTCACATCCCTAGGCAGAATCCACTGGGAACTGGGCTCCTGCCTTGGCATAGCAACCCACCAAGGGATGAAGGGCAGACCAGAGTCCTGAGCTTCCACACATAGGGAGTGTCTTTGGGAGAGCAGTGCCAGCAAATGGAGAGAATGCTCTTGACTTGGGCCAAGAACACACTGTGGAGACAGTTCGATGCCAACAGGCTTCTCTGTGACAGAGTAGCTCTGAGCAGTTGCTCTGAGTTGCTCTGAAGCCCTCCCTGCGATGGGACTGTAGCCTGCCTCAGAGATGGGGGACAACTGCCTGAGGCGGGACTCAAAGGGGAATTCGGCAGAGTGCAGAGAAACAGGGAGGTGCGTGTTAATTTGGGATCCTGAGCCAAGAGAAAGGAGAAAACCCTCTGCCTTCGTGCTGAGATTAAAGAGACTGAGCAGTAAGGTGTCACTGAAGACAGCATGAGCCAAGCCGACTCTACCAGGACAAGTAGACACAGGAGCTGTCCGCAAGGGCAATCCTACATGAAAAACTGATTGACCAGCTCATATGAAACTCACTTGGAAGGAAGCGATGGTCACATTAGCAGCTCTTAGGAAATAAGACAGGGTTCCAGAGGCAGCAAAAATGCCTCAGGGGGATAAGCCTTGCTGAGGGTGTGCTGTCACAACAACCTCGAGTCATGTGCTGGCTGTCCAAGGTGCCAGGACCCAGGAAGAGGTAGCATACCCACTCCAAGTTGGAGGATTCCCCAAGAAGGCCCTGGGACCTGGCAGGCACCCATGCCCGCTAGACAGCCTGAAGCGTAGGGCAATGGGTACAAGCAGGAGAGTTGTAACCCACCTGTAACCTAAACTCTAGGAGAAGGGAGAAATAAAATAGGACTAGGCTCTCTATGAAGGAGAGTGCTCAGGAGGCAGAGCACTTAGAGAGCACTGATGCCCGGGGGAACAATGGCCCAAAGCAGCATCTCAGGATACCAGGAGAAGGCGCCAGTTGCAGAAGCAGCTCTGCTCAAGGGAAGCTTCTTGTCCACTTGTTGACCAAGGCTATGAGGAAGAGGACTATTTCTTGACACACCAAAAACATGCAGGGAGCCTGGGTTTCGTGATGCAGGAAAGGATCTGAAAATATTAGGAGGGGGTGGTGGAATAAGTTGCCCGTTTCCATGGAGGGGTTCAGTGGGAAGGGCTGGGTTCTTCCTTTCCTCCAAGGGGTGATGGAAGCTTGGATGGAGGGGAGGAGGTGTTTCCTGATGGATGGAACAGCCATGGTCATTCCAAGCACCCTCAGCGTCTGCCCTACAACTCCCACGGGGAGGCTCCCTTCCTGGGTCACACCAAAGATACCAAGGATAGGGCAGAAAGAATATTCCCCCCAGGGAATCAGGGGCCAACCGACCCTTCTCGCTCTGCCAGGAATTTGGTCTTGAGATCCCAAGGAAGGGAAAGGTCTGGAAGTAGGTTTAACAGCTGCTTCCCAGAAGGGAGAGAATTACACAAAGTAGGCACTCAGCAAGTGGCAACCATTATTGTTATAATCGTGCATTATATGTGCAGGGATGGATTGGCCAGTGGCCCCCAAGGATGTGTAGATGAACCCAAGGATACTGACCTTCCTCTGTAGGTCAGCGGTCAAGGAAAGACACCTTCATCGAGGGATTTCTTGTGCCAGGTGACAGGCTCAGTGCCGCCTGCTTCACGGGTGTTGCCTCTTTTAGTCCTCCCAACATTCCATCCTAATTCCACCAAACCTCCCTCTACACCCTGCCCACCCCAGCCCCCAACCCCTTCTTGAGAGCTGTCCTGAACACCGCAGCCCATCTCTACCCATGCCTCCTGTGAGCATTGATAAGCATGCATTTGTCATGGAGAAAACACCCCGGTTAGTTAGCATTTATCGTGGAGTTTTGTCTTTCTCTTCATGCAGACTCTAAACTCAAGGACAAGTACCATGTCTCATTTTTGCCAATCAAAGCACACAATTTTATTGATGATACATACAATCATAGACTTGGGTGGATGAGGTTAAGTCAGTACAGCACACAGAAAGGGAGGGTAGTTCTTTGATGAATAGGGTCACCATCCATCAGCTCATGTACAGGAAAGAGTAAACGAAAAAGAATTCAACCTATGCAGCAACAAATGTGTTTTCAGCACAAGCTCCGATACGCATCTGGGCTCCACAAAATGGCCCGGCTTAGACAGGGAGACCATCACAGGCAAGGCATCCTTCATGATGCTATAATATGATGTTCTTTATCCACAGCTGGCAGCTGGAACGAGCCCTTTACCACAGGAAGAAGTGAGGGAGTAATTTACAGTACGCATTGCCTGCAGACTGCAAAACCAAGAAGTTACTCGAAGCTCTGTGGGAACCCCCGCCTGGCCAATAAGAGTGTGGTCCTCGATTTAGCAAGTGTAACTTTCACCCCATGATATGGTGACTGGCTAAGGCTGGATCTTCTATAGCACCCGCTGCAGAGTCTTTGAATGAGAACACAAGGGTGTGTTCACCAAACGGATTATAGGTAGATTCAGTCCCATTCTGTTTGAGATGGCCATTTAAGAGGCCAGGATGTCCAGGAGAACCTGCCTGTTTCCATTCCTGATAAAGAGGGACATGCATGAGAGCAGCATTTGGGCACCCAGCAATTCCTCTGCCAAGACTGGCTTTTCAGACAAAGCCGTCAACGGTTTCAAAACCTGAACCTCAGCACATCCACTTCCTTCTGATATCAAAGGAAACTTCAAGTCTGAAACGGACTTGGCAAGCGTGTTATTAATAACTGTCATGCTTATTAACAAATTTAATCCGGCCTGCTGCAGAAATGAGTTGCAGCAATGTGACACAGTCTCCCGACACACTTCATTGATGTACATCTTAATCTGGCCCTGATTTTCCACACTGACATTCACGTTATCCAGGGTACATAAAGCCTTCTCCTTAACAGCTGGGTCACAAATGGGGATCGTGTTTCCGACAATGGAGAGGCAGGCCAAATGACTATTGATATCGTGGCTAAATGAAAACCCAGCATCCTTGGACTGAGCCGACAACATTTTACCCTGAATGAAAGGATAATTGGAGAGGTTTAGAACACACCTGCAATTCTTAAAGCTTTCAGCACCCCACGTATTTTTATGTTCATATGGGAATGGACGTTGTTTTGTTGGGTGTGTTCGGTTAGCCTTGCCCCCTCCTGAGGGCCTGTCCTCAGTGCCACCGGGGGCCCCAGGTTCAGTCCAATCCCCATCCTCACTCCAGGGCCGAGCCATAGTTGTGAAATCAAACCAAATCTCGGGTTCTTCGTCATCCAGCTCCTGGTCATCGTCCCATTCCTCTTCCTCCTCCTCCAACTTCTCACTCTCATTTCTTCCTACGGTTAATTTGTAAACGCAGTAGCAGGCACCAGCCCCAATCATCAGTCCTGCAGCCATCCAACCCACTTCCCGAGCCCGGCCCATTCTCAAGTCAGTGCCAGCTTTGGGGCAGAAAAGAGAGGGCCTTCTTCCACCTGAATGAAGAGGAATCTTAGGGTCAGGATGAGTAATGGTGGAGAGCAGTGGTCTTCGGTCTCTCCCAGGCTCTTGCAGCTCTCTTCAGATGAATCTATGGGTGAAAAACAGTATTAGGGTTTTGAGTTGTGCCTGAGTTTGTGCCTCAGCAGACAGAGTGGAGTTTGAGTTCTGGTTGAGAGAGGTGGGTTATTAGGAAACTATTTCCTTGTTCCTTTCTGTCATCCTCTATCTACCCTCGGGATCCACCATTTGTCTTCCAGCACCCACAGAGAAGGACAAGTGTTGGGACGTGGTATGATAGCCAGAAGTTTGACATGGAGACTGACCCTCACGTAGTTTCCTCCCCCACCTCACCCCAAACCCCAAAGCTTCATAGGCAATTTCTCCCACCAACTGCTACCAAAGTCAGGTAAGTTCCTTTTTCTTCCCTTGTCTTCTATTGTCAGTGCTCCTCCCACGGTGATTGATGGGCAGTCTGGCAAAAGGACAGATGGAAAAATAGCTCTCAGTGGAGAACTGAAAGCGTAGTGGATAGATGAGCATTGAGAACACAGGTCCCAATAGTCGCTTTTCTGAACTTTCTGCCTTCAAGTTGAAAATATTTCTTACACCCTCTTAAAGCGGGCTTCCCCCGGCACCCTTGTCATCCGCCATTTCCCTAGGAAAGGCCGCCACACCCCTTTCCCTGCGCAGAAATTGGAGGGGGTGTGGAGAAAAGAAGGGGCCAGGAGAGGGCGACTCGGACTGGCAGGCAAGGATCACAGCCTTCTCTCCTCCCCCACTCCCACCGCCACCCCCACCCAGGGTCCAGGACCATCCCACCTTCACACCGACCTGCAGGGTCCCAAGGCAGTTTGCTCCTTCCGTCGCCGCGACTTTTGTGGCGACCTACGGGCCAACAGACAGACCTACAAGCCTGCAGACAGACAGGGGACCGAGGGGACGGAGTGCTTGGTAGACTGAGCAGCACTCGGGACATAAGTGCTCTGATTGTGGACCCTTTCTTTTTTCGGAGTGTCAGTTACAGCCATTCACTCCCCTCACCTCCGCCCGAAGTCCACCAATTCTCTACTAAAATGGGCACAGGGGTGGGGGGTGGGGGGCAGTAGTATTTAAAAAGTAGGGGAGAAGGGGACACAACCCCAGTGGGCCCGGACTTGGGTCGGTGGCGCTTTTGGTCCTCTCCCACCCCCATCTCTGCCCAAGCAAAGCCCACACTCCCACCGACCTGCACGGTCCGGTCCGGGGCTAGTTTCCTCCTTCCTTCACACGTCTGAAGCTTAATAGGGGGCTGGTACCCAGACAGAGGCGACTAGCAGGACTTCAGCTCCAGGCAGCTCTTGGTCACGTGATGACCACGTCACCAGTGAGCTCTGGCCCCCAGTTTCCACTCCCAGAAGCAGTGCGGCAGGCGCCAGGCTGCCCCGTACCCCGCACCTCCCACACCACCCATCACACTGGGCCCTGTCACTCTTTTCTTCTATAACAATAGCAGAAACCAGAAGTAGAAACCATGGCTCTCTGGTGTTTGAATTTGCCTTTCTTTAATTACAGGAAGGGGCAGCTTCTTTTTCTGGGTCTACTGTTTACTTATACTTCTTGGAGAAATGTCTTATCCTTTCCTTGGCTCTGAAATTCCTGCCCCCCCCTTAATTTCTACCCCTTCCCATATCCAGTCTCTGTACTAAAATTGGTGGTGGTGGTGGGGAGGGGGGGGCGTAGAAAAGGAAGCCCAAGTAGTAGTGAAGTTTTTATTTGGATACATTTATGTTCTATTTCTTCATTCATTTTTTAATTGACCCAAGCTACATTATTTTGTAAACAGAAAATACAATAAAGTTATGTCCTTGGAGAAAAAATAATCCAAATTATACATACATACATATATATATATGATTTCCCAGTTAAATACATATGTACACAAGATTTCCCAGTTAATTGGGAGACCTCATTTATTTAGTTAGGTTAATTTGTAATGAAAATTTGTATTGAAAATATTTTTTTTCTGACTGCACAGGAAATAGCAGCTTTCGAACAGTATATTAAAATTTAAAAAAACATATCCTTTCGAATAAAATCAGTGTGCTTTCGATATGATTTATAAACTAATGGATAGCATGAGTCTATAGTGAGGTGGTCAGTGTTTTAATTATGACCATTTTAGATAAGTAAACTGCTATCCCTTTCTTCTTCCTGGCTGACTTCATAATATTAGGCATCAAAATACTGAGATCTTCATAGAAGACTGCTAGATGACTTTCATTCTGGCTTCAAAGCACAGGCTTTATGCAGACCCCAAATTCAGATGAGTCATATATCTTCAGATGCACTTAAATTAGTAACCTCACAGATCAGCCCGTTTTTCATTCAAAGGTCTTTATTTAAAATCTATTCTGAAGTTGCATGGTGTAACCCATAAATCATCCAGAAATTAGAGAATGCCCTATTATCTCATTGATGAAAATGATACTCAAAGGATGGACTTTTCATTGAATCATGACGCTGGGGCGATATCTACGGTATCTGTCATCCGTGTGCTATGTCACTCTAGCAGTGGCTAGCGTTCAGCATCTTCCAGTGGAGATAATGGTGAGGGTCTGTGGGTGTTTGTAATTCACTGTAACACTCCTGAGATCCATGTCATTTTTCTCCCACAAAAAGCACAGTTTACAGGATCCAAGCAGTTGCCAGGAGAAAGAGGCCTTTTCATCCCCTGCCTTCTGTTGTACCACCCATACAAGCCCCTCAGAATAATCCCAGAACTCAGGAACAAAGTATGCAGAAGTTAGTCCCCCGACATCCAGCTGTCCCCACTGAGGAGTCATACTCTAAATATAGACACCTCTGGCAGCCTTTTTCTTAGAACATTGAAATATGACACCCCAGCAGGAAGCTCCCCCTGCCCCATGAGAGGGCCCTGTTGAGAGGAGGCCCTGTCAGAAGGAGAGCCAGGGAACCAAGAGTGCCTTGATGGTGAAGATTCAGGAAGTTCAAACTCACTCACCTATCATACCCCATCTGTCTAAACCCTTACCTCATTTGTTTCACCATCATTGCCTTATATCGTTCTTTTCCTCTACCTTTATTTTCTTATCCTAGAAAAATGAAATCTATTTATGAAGCCATACTACCAGAACTTGATGATACAACTGTCCATCATTCGATTTCTGGCTGCTAAATAGTTATATAAGTGGCTTTTATTTGTTTTGAATATATGCAAGAGACAGAACTAAGTAGTATGTAAAGCTTCAAAAAGCAAGGACAAAAACTCCACTCTTACCTCTCCTTATTAGTATAAAATAACTCCCCCTTTGGTATATATATTTTAATCATTCCAATGTATATCCCCTGACCACCATTTTCCCATCCTGCCAGACCTTCCCTGTTTGAATCCACTCTCTCTTTAAAACTTTCTAAACCTCATGGGAATGATAACCCTTTCAATTATCTTATTTCTTTGTCATCTTGATCTACAATTCCTGCCAAGGAACCTGGGGACTAGCATTTAAAATCCACTTTACTTTCCATTATACATTCACCAACAAATATTTATTTAAGGGAATGTTATTTGTCTGACATACTATTTCTTTTTTTTTAGTCTTTAATATCTTTTTTAAATTTATTTTTTTAATTGAAGAAATGATTTAAACTCCCCCCCTCCAATCTACTTCCTCCCTCTCCCCTACCCTTTGGTAACCACTAGTTCATTGTCCATGTCCATGAGTCTGTTTGTTTGTCCTGTTCATTTGTTGCTTTTAGGTTTGTATCCCACATATGAGTGATATTATGTGATTTTCAACTTTTTCTGACATTCCATTTCAAAAGCGAAAAGGAAAATCCTTAAGCAGTTCCTCAGACAAAGCTGTTAAAAGTTCCTGAGCATGCAAGAGACTAAGGGAAGCTACTGTCAAAAGGAACCTTTTGACCTAAATCAGTATGTGGTCATATGTGATATGTTATTTATAAAATATCCAAAACAAAAAAGAATCAGCAGATGGTAACACTAATGGAATTGTAAAAGGTGAGAAAAATAAACCATAAAATAAACCATGTTATCTTTTAAAGCTGTATTATTTTTTTGCATTTTGTTATTTGTTTTTGTATTGTGTATTAGCTGATTTGCTTGGTTGCAAGCAAGCAACAGAAACCAAACCTGTTTAACTTAAACAGTGAAGGGATGCTGAAGATCAGGGTCAGCTTTGGGAGTCTAGGTAGGGAGGAATTGATAGATAATATCATCAGGATGCCATAATTCCATTAATTTTCAGGTTTTTTTCTTATCATTGTTCAAGATTTAAATTTTAGTAAAAGAGTATTGAGTTGGTCTGTTTTGAATACAATGCCCACTCTTTTGCTGGGGGAAATGACAGGATATGTAAAATGTATAATGAAATTCCTTTCTTTTCCTAGAAATCTAAACCATTTTGGATGTTGTTGATTTGCAGGAGCCCTTTAATTACTTTGGATATTAATCCACTGTCCAGTTGTGACTAAAGTGCTGAGGGCCTATTTGCCACAGTATGTCTTAGTTGTAATTTTTACATTAACTGAACATTAGAGAGGTACAGTTCTGAAATAGTGATGCATAAGATTGTCTTCTAAGCTAAAGTTACTTAGCTTCCCTACCAGAATTCCACAGAGTTGCATCTACAATTCAAGATCTTGTCCTCTTACTGTATGAGCAACCCCTGATTTTGTCTGTTTCCTGAGAGCAGATGCCTCTGTCAAGGAAAGACCCGCATTCATAGAGACTTATATATAAATCTAGATCTGAATGCCCGAACCCATGAATCTCTGCATTCTCTCCCTGTAAGTAGGCCACAAGGGAAGCTAAGTCTGAACAGGAGTTACAACTGAATAATTTACCTTGAGAAATACATCTGTCAGGAGTACTGGAGGTTTCTGTCAGTTTTACCAGTCCACTCTTCTCCTGCAGGCAAGCTACACTTCAGAAACCTGGACCTCAGAAAGTTGCTTGGTGAGCCTGCAATCAGAGCAAGGATGTTGGATCACCTTAAGAAGTGGATTTCAGCTAAGGAAGCTTGAAGGACTCTTACACATCATGGGAATGGCTTTGCCAAGGAAAGTTAAATGTTCCATTCACCTTAGCCAAGACTCCCTCTCCTCCAGACAGTGCTTGAGTGGGAACTATCAACACTTTCCTCTGACTCTCTTTCTCATATACTCTGCTTAAATAAGCCCCTTCAATGCATATGTTTCTCTAAACACAGAATCATATAGCTGATTTGATTTTTGTTTACTAAATTTCAGTCATTTCTTAGTACTGCTTCCCAGAAGTTACATTGATATGAATTTCCCTGGATTTTTTTCCTGTTCCCAAACTTGCAAGTCTCTTGATTTACTTCCACAATGTTTTAGGATTTAAAAAATTATACTCAGATAATAACCTTATATCTGAACTATTAGGGAATGTCCCACTCTAGACCCCAGGTTCTGACATTATTTTATTACTTTTCCCACTATAAAAAGTTCAGTCATTGCTAACAGGTGAATCATTGAATTCATCAAACCAGTTGGTGAAATGGTTTCACACTAATTGCTAGGTGCAAGTTCAGTCAATTTTGTCCTAGTCTCAGTGTTCCTTTAACACCTATTTCATTTAAAGATCATATTTTCGCTTTGTACCTAAATATATTTTGTAATGTTCTTTGAATGCCACTCACTTTGTCAATATGCATACCTCTTTATCCAACAGTTATCCATTATGCAGTGTGGTCTCTACTCAACCTTTTTCTATGTTAATGGCTTCTGAGGACCACATGCCTCTTCCTTGGTAACTGATGCAAGTGGAAGTCTGTAGCTCTTCTGTTTAGAAGACTGGCCTAGTCAGAAGTTCTATGCATTCTCAGACACACTGATTAGCTCATTCAGGGTTGTGTGATCTGCTAGGCCCGGAAAGACATTAAGAATGCTCTGAGTGAAGTGTGTGACACTCCCACAAGTGAGAAAATGTGGGGTTTTTGGAGGCCATCAACTCAACATCACTCTCCAATTCCAACTCTTTTTTTCCTCTCAAATGAAAATAGCTTTATACTAATTTTTTTCTCTCATATAAAAGAATGCAGGCTGGAGGCGGGAGAGGGCAGAACAGAAAAGAACAAAAATGTATTTGGAAAGTAAAAGCCACACTCACGCTCCAGGTCTTCTTTTCTGATGGTTTCTTCCTTTCGGATCTGGGATTAGATTTCAGAGGAAATGGTAGACATTTATAGCTGGGAGGAGAGGAGTTGGAAGGAGAGAAGTCGCGGTCCCAGAAGCCTAGGGACTGCAAGACGCAATTTATCAAAAAGTGCAAGTGGCTAGTAGTCCCAGGGGGAAGATGCTGTCCCTTTCTGGTAGTCAAAGGAAGGTAAACACAACTACAGGAAGATGAGATTAGCTAAGAAACAGTAACAAGGCCTGATATGGGGGAGGGTATGGAGGGGGGCGGGTCCTCGTCTGCCGCACTGCTGGTGGGAGGGGAAATTGGGGACCAGAGTTGGTGGATGACGTAGATCTCACGTGACCAAGAGCTGACGTGTGCAGAAGTCCTTCTTGTTTAGGTCGTTGTTCCCGTCTGAGTACCAGCTCCTCATTGCCCTGAGGGCTAGCGAGCCTGCGGCACAGGGAAGGAGGAGGAGAAGGAAACTGTCCTGGATCCCTGCAGGTCAGTGCCTGGGAGATTCCATAAAGTGGGGGTGTTCGAGGGCGTAAGGCAGAGACCGTCGCGAGTCCTGAGGCGCCTTAGTCGTCTCTCCCATTCGCTGCCGGCTTTCCAAGACATCTGTCCTGCCTGCAGCCCATTCCGATGCTGCGAAATGGTGAGCAGGGAGGGCAGCCCAGAGATCGGGAGGTGGTAATCTGCTGGGAGCTGAGGCCTTAATACGGAAAGGGAGCTGTGGCCTGGGTGTTGGCCCCCAGTCCTCCAGGACAGTGCCGGCGGGGAAAACCTGGACGTGGGGGGAGGGTAGGGGTACAACGTTATGTGTCCTCAGAACCCCGATAGGGGTAATAGGGGTGGCAGACCTTTGACAACCAGGCCTCCAAATTAGGAAAGTTTCATGTTCCGGGGACTGGTTCGTCCACCAAGCATTCGGTAGTGGCGGTTTTCCGTCTTTCTGACTGTGGCTATGTCTTCCTGTCCATGGCTCTGTGTTTAGTGGGTCCGAACCTCTCCCAGGTTGCCAGTCTTTTCGTAGTTTGCAGCTCTACACTAGGCAAGTGAAGAGGAAGGAAATTAACCCGGATCGGTGAAGGTCGATTTGAGGGTAAGACCATTTGGGGACCCTAAGAGGGGCGGTGATGGGTGTGGGGAGAAACCAGAGATGGCAATAATTTAGGTTAGATTTGAGTCTGAGTGTGTTTGTTGCACTCTTGGGACTGTGGCGAAATGGCGTGCAGTGTATGTGTGTATGTGCGCGCGCGAGCGCGCACGCGTGTGTGTGTGTATGTCTCGCGGGTGGGGGGATGTGAGTTCGGGAGGATGACAGAAGGGAAACCTATCAGATAGTTTGTTCATAATCTTTCTCTCTCAACAGTACTTAGTCCCCATATTTTCGATCTGTCATCCCGCAGGTCTGCTTTTAGCAGGTGGCACCACCTGAAGCGAGGGAGGAAGTTTCCTTGGATCTGTAGAGGTCGGTGTGGTGGTGGGGCTGCCTGGAATGGGGGAGGGGTTAGAAATCCGCCGCGATTGGACAGGCTCACCCAATTCTACTTTATTCCCCTAACATCCCTCCCATTTCAGGCTAGCGAAGGGGCAAGCATGTGTATGTTTCGGATGGCATAGCGAGGTTAAAAAAATCCGACAACCTAGATGGTGAATCGGGAAAGGAAAGAATGAACAGTTAATCCGTCAGGCTCTCAGTACTCACCGGCTCTGGTCTCTGCAGATCAGAAGGGTTGTTGGGCGTGGCATACCTTCAGGGGAGGGAGGAAGCAAACTGCTTGTCTGGAAGAGGTTAGTGCAAGGGTGCCACTCCCTGGAAACACCCGAGATTGGAGTGGCTGAGGCCCCAGAAGAGACAATGGGCTCCATTGCCTTTATCTAGGCTTGGGGAGGGAATGGACTGGGAAGGGTAGGTGGAGGGTGAAATGATGGGGATAGAGAGTTTGTTAACAATCTACATTTTCTACCAAGTACTCATTTATTACTCTCTTATCTTCCTGTGCAACTCCCTGCATGGGGCAATACAAGGAGAAGAGAAACTCAAACCCCATTTCTTTCCTCCACCTCTAGGTTCACCTCCAGTATCAGCTATTGGGACCTTGAAGTGGCTGAAGACATCACTCTCCACAGGCCTGCACCCAGAACCATAGTTCTCCCGTAACCTGAGTGACTAGTCTGTTCCTTGGTCCCTGCTATTGTCAGGGACGATTGCATGGGCTACGCCAGGAAAGTAGGCTGGGTGACTGCGGGACTGGTGATTGGGGCTGGTGCCTGCTATTGCATTTATAGACTGACTCGGGGAAGAAAACAGAACAAAGAGAAAATGGCTCAGGGCGTATCTGGGGATGTGGATGATGTTGGAGGCTGTCCTGGGGCCAGGTACAATGACTGGTCTGATGATGATGATGACAACAGTGAGAACAAGGGTATAGTATGGTACCCACCTTGGGCCCGGATTGGGACTGAGGCCGGGACCAGAGCTAGGGCCAGGGCAAGGGCCAGGGCTACCCGTGCTCGCAGAGCTGTTCAGAAACGAGCTTCCCCCAACTCAGATGATACTATTTTGTCCCCTCAAGAGCTGCAAAAAGTTCTTTGCTTGGTTGAGATGTCTGAAAAACCTTATATTCTTGAAGCAGCTTTAATTGCTCTGGGTAACAACGCTGCTTATGCATTTAACAGAGATATTATTCGTGATCTGGGTGGTCTCCCAATTGTTGCAAAGATTCTCAATACTCGAGATCCCATCGTTAAGGAAAAGGCTTTAATTGTCCTGAATAACCTGAGTGTGAATGCTGAAAATCAACGCAGGCTTAAGATATACATGAATCAAGTGTGTGATGATACGATTACTTCTCGCTTGAACTCATCTGTGCAGCTGGCTGGACTCAGATTGCTTACGAATATGACTGTTACTAATGAGTATCAGCACATGCTTGCTAATTCCATTTCAGACTTTTTTCGTTTATTTTCAGCGGGAAATGAGGAAACCAAATTTCAAGTTTTGAAACTCCTTTTGAATTTGGCTGAAAATCCAGCCATGACTAGAGAACTGCTCAGGGCCCAAGTACCATCTTCACTAGGTTCCCTCTTTAATAGAAAGGAGAACAAAGAAGTTATTCTGAAACTTTTGGTCATATTTGAGAACATAAATGACAATTTTAAGTGGGAAGAAAATGAATCTACTCAGAATCAATTCAGCGAAGGTTCACTTTTTTTCTTTTTAAAAGAATTTCAGGTGTGTGCTGATAAGATTCTGGGGATAGAAAGTCACCATGATTTTCTGGTGAAAGTAAAAGTTGGAAAATTCATGGCCAAACTGGCTGAGTGTATGTTCCCTAAGAGTCAGGAATAACCTTTTGATTTTGTAGGTTAGAAATAACACACATTGTAAACTATTTTTATTCTCTACCTTGTTTATATGGTAAAGGGATCCTTTCAGCTGCCAGTTTCGAGTAATGAATATCATATTGTATCATCAACGCTGATATTTATCTGAATTGGTCTTCAGGCCTAAGCTGGATGAATGAATATCACTACCTGTTCTGAAAGCATGTTTGTTGCTTTTTATTTCATTACCTAGGTTGAAATATTTTTACTACTTCTGCATAAGTGACAGTGAACCAATTGGTCCCAAGTAATCTCCCTCCTGTCACTTGCATTGACTTCATTTTTGTATCATCGATAAAGTTGTGTGTTAATGCTGGGAAGAAAAAGAAAGAAAAAAGAAAGAAACCACCCTTGTCCTTCTGTTTATAATCTATCTATTTGGAGAGATAAGAAACATACGGACAAAATAACTAGGAATATCTGGAGCTTATACTCATTGTCAAATGTGCCTTCTCAGAGCACAGAAGAAATGAAAGCTTCTGCAGGATACAGTAGTCAGCTACAGATTCATGGAAGAAGTGGCCATTTAAAAGGAGTCCTGGACAGGGTAGGTAGTTAAGGCATTCCATGAGATGGGAGTGAGGTTGGTGAGAAAGGCGTGGAGGTAGGAACTTTCTTCTTATGACACTGAGGAGACTAGTCTGCTTAGAGTGGAAAGTGTAGGGAATGGAAATAAATTTGAAAAGCTGGGTGAAGCTAGATTGTGGAGAGCTGTTTGAATATTATTCCAGTGAACACCAAGAGCCACTAAATATTTTTGACTAGAAAGAATAATTAGAATTTATAGTAAAGTCTCTCTCTCACCTACTGTGCAGTGTGGCAAAATGGATCCTTTTAAACCCTGTTGGTAGGAATGAGTTTACACTAGCACAAGGTTTGTGGAGGGCCATTTGGTAATACATATCATAAAGCCTAAAATATGTAAACCCTTTATCAAAAAAAAATTAAAAATTGGCCCAAGACTGAACAAGGCTGTTTATCCCAACACTACTGAAAATAGTAAAAGTTGAAAACAATGTTAAGTGTCTAGCACACTGGATTGGTTAAATAAATTAAAGAATGCTCACACAGTGTATGATAAATATGTAGATTAAAATCCACATTGCCAGGAAAAGATATTCATCATGCATTGTTAAGTGAGAAAGGTAAGTTAGATAATGATATTCATAATACGATTCTATTTTTTTAGAATAATAAAACACATTTAAGTATATACTAAAAACTCTGAATTACAGACACCAAATAGTAACAGTGATTTTCTTTGGGTGGAAAGATGATGAGTGATCTTTACATTTTTACTTTTTATTTATCAGTGTATCTTTATTTATCTAAAATGAATATTGATTTTTTTAAAAAAATTTGAAAAAGGAAAGTTTTGGGAATGAAGCAGGTGACGGACTGAAGCATTTACTGAATGGAAAACATATTTAGATTAAAAGTGAGATGGGTTGAAGTTTCCTCTCTGACATGATAGATGAGTGATGAAGATGAGGTTTGTCGTGAGGATTAAATGAGTACATGCACAATACTTAGAATGTTCTGGCACATAGCACTTAATTAAGAAAAGTGAGCACCCTTAATTCCCTAGAATGCAGGGTTGATAGTTATTTTGGTTGACCTTTGTTTTCTGAGGACATTCTGCCATGTGTCAGTGTAATAAATCATAATAATAAAGGTTAGCATTTCTTAAGTGGCTACTGTGTAGAGTGCTATCATTCTTGCAAGGCAACTTTTAAAATAATTTCTCAAAGGAATAGGGCTTTTTTTTAATTTCTAAGGACTCAAAGTGTTCTTCAGAAATGAATTCATCAGCCGCACAACATATTCCTAGTCAGTTTGGAGATGTTATCCTGCTTTATATATGAGGCCAGGAAAGGGTAAAATACTGCTCAGTTATGATCTGGTTTTAGCCATAGACTTCCATATACTTACTCTATTGTACTCTATAGTAGACAAAAAACCCAGGGACTGGTTGACTTAAAGTTGTTGGATATGGTGACACTACTGAATCATGCACACGTGGGGACTCATTTGACACCAATTTAAAACATCAGGTGAGGGAAAAAGGAACTAACATTTTTCTTGCTCTGTTACTAGATAGGAGAAAAAGATTTGGGAGGGGAAGGCTAATTCATTTAAAATTGATTTTGAGGTACCTGTGTGACATCTAAATAGAGACACCATATTATCATTTGAATGTATTGATCTGGTGCTCACAGGAGAAAATAAGGCTGCGATTAAGATTTGGGAGTCACCAGAGGATGAATGATGTTTGAAGACATGGGAGTAGATGTGATCTCCAGAGAGAGTAGAGAGAGTTTCAAAAAGAATTGTGTAAGGGACTGTGGCAGCTGAGGGGAGAAGCACAGAATTAAAACAGTATATATACATCAGACACTTTTTCTATCCATATACCTATATACTCTGTACATAAAATTGAACAATATTGTAGATAAAATTTCAGAGCCCAATTTAAATTTTTTCTATTTTCTCCTAAATAATATTCATTTGAGATACTTGAGAAAATAGAGATAATGAGACAAACTTGTCCCCTGACCCAGATATGTAGCTTGAACATCCAAGAAATATTTAGATCAAGGTATGTTGAATTTGGGGTGCTGAGTGACTTTTATGCCTGAAGTGAAAATGAGGTTAACTTTGAGTAATAAAAAGCCACTATGAGGCAGGGGCACAGGCCTGACCAGAGTTATCTGCTCTTGCAGGTCTCTTTTCTCCTCTCCTCCTTCCTTCCCATTCTTCTTTTTCCTTCCTTCTCACTTCTACCTTTATTTCCTCATTCTGGGAGATAATTGGCAGTAGTTCTTTTGTGTTTCTGTCTTTTGGGTTGACCATTTAATTCCCATGACACCAGGTCATGCACCAATGGGTATTTAATACAGAATAGTAATTGTGATTGCTGTGGTAATACGGTGACCCTTGTGTGACTGAATGCCAAGATTTTTTTGGAACCCTTGTTGAACAAAGGCCTAGAAGGAACTAGTCTGAGTATGGCACAGCTCTATGTGCACTGCATGAACTTTTGATGTCCCACATCTGGTATTATTTAGAACCAAATCACATGGACTTTGGGAAGTGCTGTGTGAGACAGATATGTGACTGCCTGGTTTAGTCAGGCCACAAGTCCGGCCAGGCCACACAATGATGTCCTGATGTTTTCACAATGGAGGTCGCCACTCAATCATTTTAGGAAGGGCACACTTCTAGGATTGTGGCAGCTCATGGGAGGAGGGAGGAGGCAATGTCCTCTCTTTAGAGAAGGTAGCAGTCCCTGGGAAACCGAGGAAATTAGAAACTCAAAGAATATCTTACTGTTTTGGTTTTGTTCTCATCTAGCGGTTTTAGGAATTTAAGTGGTTCTATTTCAGTCAAATGTGTTCAAGGGTGATTTTACAAATGTGAAGTATAGTTCTTTTATAAATTGTTGCCCAAAACATAGTATTTCAAGGCTCAGTAAACTGTTTTTTAAATTCATATTTTACTTGCCTTTTAAAAAATATATATCCCAAATGTAGGTTTAATCAAATTGACGTGATTTAAGCAAATTTTGTGTATATGCTTCTGGTTAATTTTTCTGCTAAGTTTCCTTGAGAATGGCTTTTCTAAGAATGATTATGACTACTTTCAATGCTATCTCTTTATACTCATTTTAGATCACATTCCGGGCTGAAGATTTCCTCTGATTTCTCTGTTTAAACTGTGGCTCTTTCTTGCATTTTCACCAGGACTATCTTGCTGCCAGCTTGGGGTGCAGAACCAAGATACTGGCCCCTGATGTGCCCTGCTTTGAGCGTGTGGTATTAAGCAGAATAATAGATATTTACTTTCAGAATGGTATACCTCCACACTTGACCCTCTCTACTGAGGATCTCTCAGACCTTGTGTGAAGGGCTGGACAATGTGTTTGAGGATAAGACTAGGGGGAAAAGGAAGGGAGGGGGAGGGAAAGAAACCTTAATAGAAGGGTAACTTTACCCTGATAAGTTCATGCACTTGTAATTCGATCTGCCATTGAGAGTGGGCTAAGTGCAACTCTGGCCCTGTAGACCATTTATATTTAAAAAAATGAAAGAGTAGGTGTAATACAAGAATCTTTGGGCATAGAGACCTCTGTTTATTGAGCATTTCTAAGTTTCCAGAGCACATAGCATGCTATCAAATGGGTGTAATTTCTTTTTGAACATAAAAAACAATAATTTATGTTATCATAAGGAGCATAATTACCATGTAGATCAGAGTCTTGGTGTTGGCTGCTTGGAACATTCTCTTCTTAACAAAATTATCATCAGAATTTTGTTTATTTAGTTCTTGGGAATTCAGGGCAAGCTGAGGTAGCTAGATGTTAGTACCATCAAAGTAGGAGAACCTGGTGCATCTATGTCTGCAATAGGGATTGACTTGTTGCTGAAATAAAATACTTGTATTCAAGAGCTAGAGCACATTTCTTCCTGGACACAATTACACATTTGTCTGCCTAGGTGCCCCTTTGCCAGAGGCCGAGCATCAGTGAATGGTCATTTTTTGACTATTAAGATATATTATCAATTAGCTTTCATACAGAATTTGAGAGATGTATATTTTCACAGCAGTGGAAGGCTATAGTATTTACAATGCATTCTCCCCTATATGTTGATTAGTCCCCACTTTTCTGAATTTATTTGGTTTGATGAATAATGATAACTTGTTATTAAAATTTTTTGAAACCCGAGCAAAATGAATTTTTTATCTCTTTAGTTATTTTTTTTCCATTTTCATTTCAGTCTTCATTTACTAAAATGTGATTTAGTTATGTTCATGCTAATTTTTGTGGCTTTCTTTCAATAAGCTGCAATGAAAATCTAGACATAACAAAATGGATCCATAAAACAAAACTTTTAATTTTTACTTTCTTCCATCATTTAAAATGAGTTAAATGGATTCTCTTTATGACATTAGAAAAGATGGAATCTAGCAACACAAATAAAACAAACTATTTAAAATATTTTATAAATATAAATCTACTCAAACTGACTTGGAGAATAATTTTTTATAATCAGTTATCATATAACCTCATCAATAACCTCTTGTTAAGCTGCTCCATGTGATCTGTAGCCAAAAATTAAAAGTATTAAAATTGCACCATGTCACTTATGAAAATTCAATAGATTCTGGTTGATTTTTTTCTTACATGAAGGTTAAACCTTCATTATAAATGTCATATCTTGAGAATGTCTATAAATACATGTCACACATATATAATCACATTTGTTTAGGTGAATATGGTTATAATTGGGGAAATAGTAAGAGGGATTTGGGAGTAACCAGCACTCTGAGATGTTATTTTTCACAATGAACTCTATTTCAATCTTCTTTATTGTGTTTTCTTAAACCATAGAAATAATTCATGCCTATTAAAGAGTAAAATAGATAAACATATAAATTAAAACATAAAACTTTCCTCTTCTCAATCATCTTTACAGTTACCTATTATTACCAGTGTAATGTGTTCTATACATATACAAACATTGTACACATTCACATTTTTGTCAGAAAAAATAACTCACAATCCATATATTGTTCTGTTTTACAACTTTTATTTCACTTAAAATATATCGTGTGTATCTTTCCATGTATATTTTACTTCATTTAACTTTGTGCATGAAATATTTCCCTGTAGATGATCTATATTTTTAGGTAGTCATATCACTCAGCTTTTCTCTTTAGGTCTTTTAGGTTTTGGGTCATGCTGAGGCAGGCTTTTCCTACCCCAAGGTTTCAAGATACTGTTCTATATTTTCTTTAAGCTTTAAAAATAGCTCTCTCTCTCTCTCTCTCTCTCTCTTTCTCTCTCTCTCTCTCTCTCTCTCTCTTCCCCCTCCCTCTCTCTCCCCCTCTGTGTGTGTGTGTGTGTTTGTATGTGTGTGTGTGTGTGTATAATCCTCCTGGTATATACTTTTGTGCATGGTATAAAGTAGAGATGTAATTTTACTTCTTTTTCTCAGTCCCAGACATCGAATAAGCCATCTTTTCTTCCACTTCTTGCCAGAATTTTTCATACATTATTAGTCATAGGTTATTTACAAAATGTTATTCTTCACTATAAATGGAAACATTATTGTTCTTTTTGCTATTTTTGAGGTATGATGCACTTAGGGTTGGTGAAGTCCTATATCACGGAACCCATTTTATTTAAGATGGAATTAATAGTACTGGGTTGTGATATTATTAATTCATTGTGCTATGGGTTTACTATGAAGATATTTAAACCATCAAAAGGATAAATACAATGCACTTTGGGCTATGAAAATGACACAATTTGTAAAAGGTAGTCTAGCAAGTGCCTTACATGAGTGTAACAACACTTCACTCAAAGCAATCTTAATATTGTTCTGGGACATATGACAATGAATGAGCTAATCAGTGTATTTGAGAATCTGCTGGCTAATTCAGTCTTCCAAGCAGTAGAGTTAGTGTATATTGTAATGTATACCTTGGGAACAAAGTTAAGAAACTGATCTTTTTGAAACATGGAATGAACTGTCAGATCTAGAAGGCTTGAGCACTATGAATTAAGATTTTGGTGGACACTTATAAAATAAAATAATATTGTTATCAAAAACCTGGAAGATATATAGATTTAAATTTATAAAACACATTTGAGTACAAATAGAGAAAATAACATAATGGAAAAAATGAAATAAACATCAACAGAACATTGAGATTGAGATAATTGCTTGAAGTAGCAATTGATGACAACATTCTATAGATGAGTATGATAAATAATACTCCTTTCACCAGCAATATATGTATGTCCTTTTAAGCAAAAAAAAGAAAAGAATGTTAGTATATAGTTTTTACAGTGCAATATCCCCTAAATCTCTCTAGAATAGAAGAGAGCTATTAATTTTTTTGTATTTATCTTATTTGTCATCACCTCTTCTACTTTGCATATTGACTTTGTGATTTTTAAATAGTTCTTTGTTTTAGACAAATACAATCATATCAATTTTAAATAGAAATTAGTTTTAACTTTTCCCAATTTTACACTAATTATTTTCTTATCTCATTGCAATAGCTTTAATCTCCAAAAATACTGTGGAATAAAAATAGAGATTGTGGATGACTGATTTGTTCCTGGTTTTAGTGGAAATGACTAGCATTTCATGGTTAGAATAAGGATTGTTATTGATTGTTGGTAAAAACCCTTTCAATATTTAAGTCATCTCTTTCTATTCCTGTTGGTATCATAGGAGAAACTGCTGAATTTTTCTTAATGGCTTTTCAATGTCTGTTGACAGAAATGTACTTTTTCTCCTTTTTTAATGAAATGAATTATATTGATAGAATTCCTAGTTTTGATTATTTTTGTCTTTGTGGAACTGTCCCTACTAGGTCATGTTTTTTTTTTTTCTTGCCAAACTTCTGCATTTTATTTGTTTATATGTTTTATAATTTGTTAATATTTTATTTTGATTTTTATAGTTATCTTTTATGCACAATTTCTAACAGCTCTTAGTCTTAGGTTTACTACCTTTATAAAATTCATTACTGAGCTTTCAATTTTTTTTTCTCTTTTGTGGTAGAGTTTAAAAAAACATTGGTATTATCTCTTCCTTGAAACTTATTTAGAAGTGAACTGCAAAACCATTTGATTCTTTTATAGTGGTGGATCTATAACCATGTTTCCAGTTTTATCTCTAGTAATTTGTCCACTCAAATTTTCTATCTCATGAGTTAATATTGGAAACTTCTATCCTATTAGGAAATCATCCATTATCTTTAGATTTTAAAATTTAATGTCATAGATTTGTATGTAAAATTATAATTCTTTTAATCACATTTATTTATATAGTTAAACTTTTTTCATAATTTGTATGCTTTTGCATCCATTGTGTTTTACTTAGTTGTGCTCATGAAGAATCTGTTTGTTTTACCAGTCTTTTCAAAGAACCAGCTTGTTATTTATCACTTCTATAATTGTTTTTCTTGGTCATTAATTTTAACTTTACTAATTTCTTCTATTTTTGAATTTGTCATACTTTTCTAATTCTTTAAGAAAAATGTTATTTCCTTTATGCTCCACTTGAATAGTAATGGTAATTAACACCATTTATTTTTCTCTGAGTACAGCTTTAGCCATGCCCTATGAACTTTAATATGATATTCTCCTTTTCTTTGTTTTTATTATAGCTCGTAATTTTATTTTAAATTTCCTCTTTGACTCAGGGGTTATTTTGGAGAACAGTGCTATATTACCATGCAGCTATATTTTACGATGATTTTTTATTATTTATTTCTAATTTAATTTTAAGATAAGAAGATGTGTCTACAAATTCTCTCCTTTCATTTAATATGAGTTTTTAAATTTGAAAATCATGTTTTTCAATCCCAGAAATTATTTTTCCTTTTAAAATTATATTTCTTTCAGTGCTGTTATTACTTATTTTGCTAAAGATAATATCTGACTCCTTCAATAGTTCTGTTTCAGTGGGAGATAATATAAATTTTGAAGTGCACAGACAATGATATGAATAGTTACCTGTGGAAATAATACAAGGAACTGGAGAAATTTGGAGAATGGAAAACAACGAGGAAGGTTTTCTGGAAGATATCCCTTGGAGACAGAACTGGGATTTGATTGAAATTTTACTGAAATTGATTTCATGATTTTGTGTTTATTCTTTACTATATCCATATTTTCTTCAAACATTGTTTCTTAGACATACCTAGTGATACCTAACTAAGTGGTAGATTAAAGATTTTTCGGAAAATATTTTTAGACTGTTCCAGCTACCATTATTGTATTGTATGTTGATTATTTTAGTTGTAGCTTTAAAAAGCTGTGTTCAGAATTCACTATCTAAGAGAAAACAAGGTTCAAATAAATAAGCTGTGTAGAAACTGTGGCTTGGGCAACAGTTGTTACTGTTTCCCAATGGGCTCATCCTACTTAATGTCTCCAAGGGTAGCCTCCGAATAGTCAGAAGAAGAAAATATACAATGATTTACTAAAGAATAGAGAAACAGACAATGAAAACTATTGAATATTTTCATATGGTCTCTCACTGGAATTCTGGAAAGAATGTTACTTCCTCCTTTCCTTGAGGATGGTTTCTCCCGCCCCCCATCTTTATTGAAATAAAAAGACATTAATTGCTTGTATTTACATTGTACAATTCAATGAGTTTTTTTTTACTTGTAGTTGGCATACAATAATATACCAGGTTCAGTTGTATAGCATAGTGATCAGAGAGCCACATAACTCACAAAGTGATCATCCCATAAATCTAGTACCCTTCTTACCCCTTACATATTTATTACATTATTAACCATCTTCTCCATGCTACACTCTACATCTCCATGTCTATTCTAAAACTGTCCATTTGTACCTCTTAATCCCTTTGCCTTTTTTTGTCCCTCCCAACCTCCCTCTAATCTAGTATCCCTCTAAATATTCTCTGTATCTATGAGTTTTTTTTCTGCTTTTGTTATCGTTGATTTTGTTCTTTAGATTCCACAAGTATGTGAAAACATGCGATATTTGTCTTCCTCTATCCGACCCATTTCATTCAGCACAATACCCTCTAGGTCCATTAAGGCAATATCATTTTCTAAGGATGGTTTCTTATTTATTCTTAAAATAGAGATTTAATATTGCTCTGGAGATTATAAATATACACATATTTACATGTATGCATATATGATAGAATATTATGTTTTAGATATAAACATATGTTCTTGTTCCTCTCTCCCACAATATTTCTTACTTTCCTATTTCTCCATTCTTTTCTTCAGGAAAGGTTCATAGAAGGGCCTTGTGATTTCCCAAAGCCCAAATACATGAAAGTATCACAATAGGTATAGCTGATGGTCTACACTAAGACATATTTAGTTACAGTATTTAGTGTATTCAATATGAGGATTTGTGTCTTGCTTCAGTTGTTGAAAATTCTATGTACAATCTCTTCAAATATTGCCTTTTCCTCATTCTCTCTAGGCTCTATTTATGAACTTCTTTCCAGCACATTAGAATATTGTCCATTCTTTCTGCCATGTCTTCTAATTTCTCATTCATATTTTGTAGCAGTTCACCTTTTTGTGCTGCATTCTGGGTAATTTTTGAGGTCTATTTTTGAATGTCTTATCTCCTTGCTTTTGAGTTTACTTCTGCTAGGGGTATCCAGGTTTCACCAGTTCCAGATTAAGTTTTTTGTTAGTTTATGTCCTTGGATTCTCTAACATGTAAGAACTATGAATTCAACCCCACATCTATGGGTGAAGCTGGACTGGGTTTTGATTGCTCCCAGAAGGCTCTTTATCTCAAGTAAAAGACAAACTTTCTTGTTACATATTTTTTGCTGTGAGAAAAGGTTGTCTGTCTACTCATTGTTTGATATACTGGTTATGTTTCTGTGGGGTCTGGATTTAGACAGGAGCTCAGTACCAGCTTCATATCTTCTACTGCCCAGAGGTATTGTCCCCTGTCTCCATGTGAGGTTAAAACACTGGTCCCTAGCCCTTAAAGCCAATATTCATCTGTTTGTCTTTATCTCCTGCTCAAAGAATGTTGTTCATTCCTTCTTTGTTTCTTAGGGATTTCCATTTCATGATTATGAGCTATATTACTAGGGGGGTGTGTGTTCTCATTTTTGTGAGTTTCAAGTGGAAGGGGAAAACTTTCCAAGCCAATTCAGTCTGCTATTAACTGCAAGTTCCACAAATAGGTTTGTTGGGTTGTGTAGGTGATTTGTGTCATGCCTCTTAAGAGACATCTGGGAGAATGGCTGCTTTATATTACTTCCAGCCAGATAGTATAGAGTCTTACCAAGCTTTTGGTATCTTAGCATAGCAATGACAGGGAAATAGCAGAGAAAGTCTTGATTATTCAAGGATGACACAAAAGCAAGTAGAGAGCCAACATGTCTGAATGGACCACAAGCAAGTAATGAGAGTGGTGAATTATGTGGAACAATGATAGTAGAATAACATGGACTCCTTCCTTCAAACAACTCTAAGGTGTTCTGTAAGCATCCTTTAACTTAGATATAACCATGAAGGAAACAGTAGATCTTAGACTGATACTGTTTCAGTCACTCCCATGGAAAGAAAAGACAAAATGGAAATTGTGAGTATTGCTATAGAAAAATATAAGTTGAATGCCTTATACACTTGAGTTTGTGGACTGAGATTATTCTAATTACACATAAATACATACATATACACACATACATGTTTGTATATGGATAGTAAAACAACTGGAAGGATATGCCACCATATATTAGCCATGACATTCTGTAGCAGTGAGATTACAAGACATTTATATTGTCTTCTTTTCTTAGTTAACCATACTTTTCCATATTTCAGCTCAAATTTCACTTCCTTAGAGATTTTTTCCTGTCTTCTATCTACCCTCTCACAGTGTGTCTTGATGTTCTGTTGTATTCTCTTGTATACCTGTGTTCCATTCTTTTTTTTTTTTTTTGTACTGGATTTATAATTATACATACACTTGTGTGATTATTCAATTAATATATATCCTTCACTAGTCTGTGAGCTTCATGAATACAAAGACCTAGTCTGTTTTCTCATCACTGTATTCTCAGTACCTTGCATAAGCACTCAATAAAGACTTATTAAATGAATAAATGAATACATTTCTGGATTGTTTGAATATTTTTACTATGACTATTAATTTCATTATTAAAATAATAAAAACCATCCTATTTAAAACAAATATGAACATAGACCTTCTGGGCCAGTGATTCCTAATGTATTTGAGGGTTACACTTCCCATTAAGAATGTGTTGGTAATTATAGCCTCTCTTTCCTGAAAAAGCCACATATACCCTCCCTTCACTCCCAACAAACAACTTTACACATACTTTCCAAGTATTTATACACTTGGCTAAAGAACACTTGGTCTAGGTTAATCAGTGTAGTTGGTGGGTGAGAGTTTCTTGGACACTGGCCTAAGCCTAGCTAAGGGGACACCAGTGTGGGGATGGAATGGCAGGCAGCAACCCTGCAGCCAGGCTAGTCTACTCCTGGGTTCCTTGGAGATTGGGGATGAGAGACCCACCAGACTGCACTCCTCAGAGTAGATAGGAGGCAGCAGACATGATCCAGGGAGGCTTCTACTCAGGCATCATGAATAAAAACAGAAAAAGCAGGTCTAAAGGGCTCTTGCCCCAGCAATCACTTCTACAGTCTTCACAGGAACCCTCAGCTGCAGGGATCCAGGAGGGATGGTTTCCATTGCTGGTTTCCATTGGTGGGAACAGTACTTCCATCTATGCTGGAGCTCAGTTATGTCTATGGGGATTTGGGAAAATGAATGTAAGGGGCCAAAGGCGTTTACTCAGGTCACCACCTTAGTCTCCAGTTTGTGTATGTTTTTTGGAGCAACAGAGTCAGGTGCCTGAAAACAAAGATAGACAGACTCTGGAAGATGGGCGGGGGATCAGGAGATAGCACCTTCTCTCTCTCTTGACAAGACAGGAAGAATCAGACCATCTCTGCATCCCTCATACTCTCAGCTGCCTCAGCTTCACAGTTCTTCTCTTTGCCCAGAGTTGAATCTCATTGTTTAGAAGGATTTAGCCTAAAAACTTACCAAGTACCTTAGCATGCTTATAAACACTTCTAATGCAGAAAAAAATACAATTGTAAAACTATTTTTCTTCTTTTATTTTTATCTTTTTTTCCTGTTTTTTTTTTAATGAAAAATTATTGGGGTAACATTGATTAATAAAATCAAATAAATTTCAAATGTACAATTCAACAGTATGTCATCTATCTATCATCTATCTATCTATCTATTTATCTATCTATCTATCTATCTATCTATCTATCTATCTATCTATCTATCTATCATCTATCTTTCTATCCATCTATCTAGCATTGTGTGTTCACCACCCAAAGTTAGATTTGTTTGTCATGTTTGTTTGTTGCTTTCAGTTTTATAGCTCACATATGAGTGTAATCATATGATTTTCAACTTTTTCTGTCTTACTTATTTCTTTTAGCATGATTTTCTCAAAATCCAACCATATTGTCACAAATGGCAGAATTCCATCTTTTCTTATGGCTGAGTAATATTCCATTGTATATATGCATCACATCTTCCTTATCCAATCATTTATTTCAGGACACTTTGGTTGCGTCTATGTTCTGGCCACTATAAATAATGCTGCTATGCACACTGGGGTGCATATATCTTTGCAGACAAATGTTTTCAGTTTTGGGGGGTGGGTAAATATCCAGAAGAGGGATTGCTGGGTCATATGGTAGTTCTATTCTCAGTTTTTTGAAGAACCTTCATACTGTTTTCCATAGTGGTTGTACCAAATTACATTTCCACCAGCAGTGTATGAGGGTTCTTTTTTCCCCACAGCCTCTTCAATACTTGTTATTACTTGCCCTGTTGATGATAACCATTCTAACAGGTGTGAAGTGGTATCTAATTGTGGTTTTAATTTGCATTCCCCTAATAGCTAGCGAAGTTTAGCATCTTTTCATATGTCTGTTGGCCATTTGTATGTTTTCTTGGGAGAACTGTCTGTTCAGTCCTCTGCCCATTTTTTAATTGGATTTTTTTTTTTTTATTGTTGAGTTGTATGAGTTCTTTGTATATTTTGGATATTAGGCCCTTATCAGAGGTGGTATTTGCAAATACATTCTCCCATTTGGACGGTTCCCTCTTTGCCTTGTTGATGGTTTCTTTTGTTGTGCAGAAGCTTTTTAGTTTGATATAGTCCAATTCACAATTGTAAAACTTAATTGGACGAAAGCACTTGCATGAAATTAGGCCTTCCTTTTAAGCTGGAAATATTTTTTATGATAGATTTTTCCTTAAATGTATTCTTTGTTATTTTTTTCAGTGAAAATATCTTCATTCCCTTTTTTCTGATGGTAAAAATGATTTATTTATTTTTTGTTAAAAATCTTATAAGGTTTATTTGAGCCAAATTCTGAGGACATGCTCAGAAGCAAGATCTCAACAGATTAAGAAAATGCTCTGGAGAATGGCAGTTTTGCAGCTTATTTTATACATTAGAATCAAAGGAGAAGACATAAGGAGGATTACATGAAATCCATTGGTGGTAGATTAAGGAGATAGGAGAAAGTGAAGTGGGTGGGGTGGGAGAATCTCTAGGATTGGTTAAAAAGCAAAAGAGAGAGACACATACTTTTTTTACATTGGTGGGTATGGAGAGTTAATTAACATTTACAGTACATAGAGATGGTATGGAGGCAATAGGATAACAATGAAGGGTCTGTGGTCTTATGCTTTAGTGTTCTTGTTCTCTGGTCCAACAGTTGTGACTTTGAGAGTTTGAAAAAGAAAATTACCCTGACATTTCAAATGTATGTTATCCAGCCTTGAGGTGGTCCCTTCTGTATGTCCTTAGTTATAGGACTTCTGTTCAGTTAGACTTCAGGTGATTTTCAATGATGATCGTTCTGTAGTTTAGTTGTATTTTGATGTGGTCGTGAGAAGAAGCAAATAAAGCCTTTACCTACTCTGCCATCTTAGCAGGAAATCCTGATACTTATAATTTTTTAAGGCTACAGTAGTACCAGAAAATATGAGGAAGTAAGTACAAATCCCATGTTTACTCCCAGCCTCTATTCCTGACCCCTGCCCACTCTCTTACCCTAGTCCTTGCCCTCCCCACTTATGGATGTGGTTGTGGGGGAAATGGAAGATATTACTGCCTGTGGGATTAAACGTGGAGGGAGGGGCCAGCCCTGAGAAAAATATTAATGAGGCTGAAAATATTTGAAAATTGATGCTCACAGTCAAGAAAAGCAAGTATGGAGATCAGCATCCTAGATGATTAATATCTTTTAGTAATATTTTATAATTTCCCCCACAAAACTCTTGCCTGCTGTGGCAGAGGCTATTAGTGCTCTCCAATATCTATACTGTCCTGAGCATCCAGCTAGATGACAATGGTCAGTGTCCCTTATGAATGAGTATGGCCATAATACTGAGTGCTGGCCAATGAACTGTGGCAGAATTGATATACATCACTTCCAGATTTTTCCTCATAAACTGTCTCCATGACTGATTTGTGCTCTCTCTTTTCCCATTCACCAGCCGAAGGGAGAGAAGTTTGAGTACTTAGAGTGGAGTGCAAGATGGAATGAGCCTGCGACCCTGAATGGCCATGGGCAGCAGAACCTCCCTGCTGACCTGGAACATTAACTTGAGACTCTTTTGTGAGTGACATTTATTTTTTTTAAAAAAGTTATACTATTTTTGAATCTTACAAGAGTTTTAGCCTATTATATGCAATGATGAGAATGATACTAACCATATTCCTTCCTTCATATCATACTATCTGCATTGGTCTGATCAAAACCTTTTCTTCTTTATTCATTTATTTACTACTTTATTTTCTTTCCTCTCTATTCCACACTTCTAATTTTCTCCCCAAAAGCATCTGTTCTAATATATTTGATATGTAAGTTTTTGTCTGAGTTTTTTTTTTTTAAACTTACTTTATTTTTAGGTATGAATTTTTAATTTAGATAGTGGTATTGTGCTATGATTCTCATTCTGTTTTTTCCCCATTCATCATATAACATTCAAAAAAATGTTATGTGTTACTCTGCGTACATCTAGTCTGTGGTTTCTAGATGCTTGCTGTATGATATACCACACTGTTCATCCACTCTAATTTACTTCATTTTCCTAGAAACGGAATCTAGATTGCTTCCAACTCCTTACTAACTCAAACACTGTGATGAAAGTCCTTACACATGTCCTCTTATGGACCTGTATGAGAAGTTTTCTGGAATATATATATAAAATAAATGGGATTGTTGAGTCATAGGGCATATGTATAATTAATTTGATTAAGTACTGTCAGGTTGCTTTTTGGTTCCGTCTAAAAGGTAATCACTGTGTGTGTTGGAGTTCTTACATCCTTGTACCCTAAAAAATGGCATGTCTTAGCTTTCTAATTGCTGGCCAAATAGTTACACCTATTTGGTGTATTTATAATTATATTTTAATTAACAATTATCTGATTAATAATGAATTTGAACATCTCTTCATGTATTTCTAAGTATTTTGGTTTTCTTCTTTGAGAATACTTTCTATATATTTTTCTAATTTAAGGTGGTGTGTTCCTGTCCTTCTGGATTTGTAGGAGTACTTTGCATATGCTAGATATTAATCCTTTGTTAATTTAAGATATTGCAAATCTTTTTTCTGTGATCTCTTAACTTTATTCATAGTGTCCTCTATTTAGTCAAAATTTTACATATATTTTTAATTCATTTTATTTATTTTTATTATGGTGACATTGGTTAACGAAATTCAGAAGTTTCAGGTATAAAATTCAACAGTAAGTTAGATATCTTTCTGTCACCACACATTTGACCCCTTTTATGCCATCTTCCTCCCTTCCTCCCCCACCCCTCTGGTAACCACAAGTCTATAGTCCATGTCCATGAGTCTCTGTTTGTTTGCTCTGTTCATTTGTTGCTTTTAGGTTTATATCCCACATATAAGTGATATCATGTGATTTTCAACTTTTTCTGTCTGGCTTATTTCACTTAGCATGATCATCTCAAGGTCCATTCACGTTGTCGCAAATGGCAGTATTTCATCTCTTCTTATGGCTGAGTAATATTCCATTACATATATGTACCACTGCTTCTTTAGCCAATCATCTATCGTAGGACACTCTGGTTGCTTCCATGTCCTGGCCACAGTGAATAATGCTGCTGTGAACATTGGTGTGCAAATATCTTTTCGGATGCTAGTTTTCAAGTCTTTGGGATAAATACCCAGTAGAAGGATTGCTGGATCATATGGTAGATCGAGTCTTAGTTTTTTTTTTTGAGGAACCTCCATACTGTTCTCTATGGTGGCTGTACCAATTTGCAGTAAAATTTTATTTTTTATGTAATCAAATCTATTAATCTTTTTTTGTCTTAGGTATATACTTCTGAAGTTTCGTTTAGAATTTTTTTGTCCAATTCTAGACCACAAAGATATTTTTCTGTATTACTGTTTATTAACTTTATAATTTTAGCTTTCATATTTAGGTCTTTTATCCTCTGGAGTACAGTTTTATTTTTCTTCAAATAGTGACTCAGCCTTCCCAATACTGTATACTAAACAGTCCATTCTTTCCATTGCTTTGTGGTACCAATTTTATAGTATATTAAGTTTCTATATTTAGAAAAGTGTATGTATCTAAGCTTTTCCATTTATATATTTATCTCTTCTACATTACTTTTATTACTATGATATGGCAGGGGCAGCTAGTATTTACCAAATGATCTTTGTATTTCTCTACTTCCCTGGCTTGTCCTGCACTTAAATTAGGGCCTATGACTAGATCTGGACAAGGTACTATAAGGAAAAGTAATGTGAATGAATTCTGGGTCAAGATAGTTTAAAAGGCCACATATTGAGATGGAGGAGCCACAAGATGGAAGAACCCTGAATCACTGAGTAACTGCATGGAATACTGAAGAGTTGCCCAACCATCATTAAATTTTATGTAAACAAGAAATAAAACTTGGTTATTTCATTGAGATTTTGGGTTTCATTTGTTACTGCAACATAGCCTACTGTTATCTTGACTAGTATATATGGTTTTGTAATATATCTTATTATCTGGTAGAATTAGTCTCCCCTCTTTATCCTTATTTTTTAAAAATCAATATAGCTTTTTGAATCTTAATACTTCCTTATAAGTGTTAGATATGCCAATCAAGCTTTGATAGATCTTTTTAATATTAAGGCAATTTCGCATTCCACCATTGATCATAACATATTTTTCTATATGTTTCTGAATTCTACTTGCTGGTAGTTTGTTTAAATTTTTCACATCTATCTTTATAAGTGAGACTTATCTATAATTTTCCTTTTTCATACTGACTTTGTCTGGTTTTGATATAAAGGTTAGTACTAGTCTTATAAAATGCATTGAATAATATTACTTCTTTCTGTTCTCTGGAAGAGTTTGTATAAGACTGGAATTGTCTATTCAATCTGGGCCTGTTTGGGGGTGAGTAGAGGGACTTTTAAACTACTAATTTAATTTCCTCAGTGCTTATAGGACCCTTTGAGTTTTCTGGTCATTTTTTTTAGTCTGTTTTCATAAGTTCTATTTTTCAAGGAATCCATCCATCTCATCCAAGTTTTCAAATTCATTGTTATAAAGTTAATCATAGTGTTCTCTTATCTTTTAAAATCTTTGCTTATTCATTATTACGTCCTTTTGTTCATTGCTAATATTATTTAGTTACACTTTTTCTTCTTGATTAGTCTCACCAAAGGTTTGCTTTTTTTATGATACCATTTGAAGGACCAACTTTTGGCTTTGTTGATACTGTCTAATGTGTTTTTACTTTCTATTTCATCTATTTCTGCTCTTGTCTTTTTCATTCTTCTGTTTTTAGATTTATTCTTTTGGTCTTTTTCTAAATTCTTAATTTAGATGCTTAGTTTATTAGTTTTTTTTTGCCTTTTTCTAGTCTAACATAAGATTTTAAAAAATAACAGCCTTATTGAGAGATAATTCACATACTAAACAATTCACCTACTTAAACTGTACAATTCAATATTTTTAGTATATTCAGTGTTGTGTAACCAATACCATGATTAATTTTAAAACATTTCTATCACTCCCCAAAGAAATCTTGTATCCATTAGTTATCACTCTCCATCTCTCCTCCACTGCCTTTCCAGCCCTTGTCAACCATGATTCTACTTTCTGTCTCTATAGATTTTCCTATTCCTGACATATCACATAACATAAAAATTTAAGGCCATAAATTTCCCTTGAAATACTGTCTTTACTGAGTCCCACAAATTTTGACCTTTAGTACTTTCATTATTATTCAATTCTCAATATTTTAAAATTTCCATTATGGGTTCTTTTTAAAGCTATGAATTATTTGGAAACATGTTTTAAAATTTCCAAATACATGGGTTTTTAAAATGTTGCTAAATGCTTTCTGTCTTAAAATCTTTTTTGTCTCATATTATTTTGTCTATGTCAACTTCCTTTTCGTTAATGCTTGCATGGTATATTTTTCTATCCTTTTACTTTCAAAGTATCTGCATGCTTATTCTTTAGCATGTACATAGCTGGAGTTTTAAAATCTGACAATATCTTTTAAATAGTAAGTTTAGCCCATTTTAATTTATTATTACTTCTACATGTGAACTATGGGCATTCTATTTGTCTGTTTTGTTTTGTTTTGTTTTGTTTAGGCTCCACTTTTCACATTTCTTCTCTTCTTTTGAATTAATATTTTTAGTACATTTTTTTCTTTAATGCCTTAGACATTAAACAATTTATTATTTTAGTGATCACTCTTAAAAATTTGTCATGCACATCTAACTTAAGCGTAAAGCTAATTAACATATAAATTATAGGGAGAGCCCCAATTGCAATTAATTTGGACTAATACAAACTTACATTCTTAGTCAGACACACTCAAAATCTATAATTCTCCTCTTTTTTGTTCTGATAGTGCAATATCACTCTCAGACTTACGATGTTTTCATATTTCAAAGTGTGAGTCTCAGTGAGAGCATATGAGGCAAATTGTTATTTATTTTCCTTGTAAGTAGGGCATAGTGGGAATTGTTTTCAGAAGGCCCAGAAAGGCTCAGGATTTCCCAGATCACATATTTCGGTTACCAGTGTTCTGTTTTACTAAAGAAATCTGGTACAGTGGTGAATTCAAATTAAGTAATAGAAAAGACCAATCTCTAAACTTATTCTTCAAGTTGTCTCAGTCTTAAAGACAGCTTTAAGTGGGAGGGGATTCTTGCAGCAGGATTCCGTTAATGGCTTTATTTTACCTTTTACATTGAATCAAATACTGCATAATTTAGTCTACCTATTGTTTTCACTGGAAGCTGCTCAGTGTCCTTAGAAACAAACATCTGATCCCACTTAATTCCTCTTCTCCATGAAATTGTTCTATGAAAACAACTCCCTTGCCATCTAGAACTATTGTAAGAGAGAAAGCACTCTCAGTTAATTGTAGGTTATTAGTTTTCAACTTCAGATTGTGGAAGTCTCATTTGCACTTTGCCCATATCAACCCAAATATCCCATGTTTTCTTGAGACTCTATTGCTTACCATACCATTTCTGGTCTTCTCTTAGTATCTATTCTTTTGCTTAAGCACAAAATGGAAATTTAAGGAAAGATATTGTGATATATATTATGAATGGAAAAGTTGAATAACTTGGCCTGATAAAGGGTGGGAACAAGTGCAGCTCCAGGTACTTCAAGAGCAAAAGTTTATATCACTTTGTTCTTGTGCTCTACCACTAAAATGACAGCCCTGTGTTATATGAGTCCTTGCATTTATCAGTTCATATTCTTTTTTTTTTTTAAAGAACGTGATTGCATTTTGATCCAATTGGTTACCAAGCCTATAATTTAAAGCAAGGAAGGCAGGAGTATTCACTGCAAACATGGTTGTGAGGACTGTTGCACTTCATCCATACCCTGGACACACAATTTAAAAGGTAAAAACTATAGCGTAGAATGTTTAAGGAATGTCTCAACAGTCACATTTCAGGAATAATAGAACACTATATAGCTGGTGTTTAATTCCTGGTGCCTATTGTTATTATTTTACTAAGTTAAATCTTTCCAAAGAACTATCCTTTTAAATCTTACAACATCTGGACTACGCTGTTGATCTTTTATATTTGATATAATTTAAGACACAGACTTTAAGAAATGAAATATTTACCTATTGTGTGATTCTAAGCTCATTCTTAAGGCCAGACTACATATCTATGAATGGGAATAGGTTTCATATGAAAGAGAGGGAAGTTTCCACTGCTAATCAGAGCAAAAGAAGCTGATTGGATTACCCAAATAGCAGAGATCAAGTCAAGAGATGCTGATGCATCCACCTTCAGTATATGATCACATATACCACCTCTACCTCACCAAGAAGAAGACTTTACTCTTCCAGGATTGGTATCTTTATAGATTCTCCTTCTTAAGTGTTCAAATAATCTTATGTCTAGATTTGCCCAGGGTCATCTCGTTACCACAGCAATGATATTCTTTATTAAATGGCCATGGGCTTTATGTCATCTCGGCTACAGTGATCACAGTAAAACTGAGGAAGATCAAAATTATTCCAGAGAGTCCTCCATCATTTCTCTCCTAAAAGGAGAAAAAGAAAGAAAGAAAAAAAAAAGAGCTTCATCGTCGTTATTATCACCATTGATCGCTTCGGAAAAATCCCTAACTTTACAAGCTGTCAAGCCTATGGTCATGGATGCAAGTTTTCCAAAATTGTAATTTTGCTAGAAAGCTCAAGTTTTATTGTTGGTGACAAATATTGTCAGTTGTTTTCCTTGAAGGCTTACCTCATTCATTTTCAAAATAATGTCTACCCAATATCCAAGTCTGAAAAGCCATGGTTTTTCTGCCAATCATTCTTTCAAATAAAAATGGTGTTCCATGGGGGAAAAAAGCAGCTAATTTAGGGCAAAACTCAAGTGACTGCAAATATTTTTCTTTGAGGCAACCATTGTATTAACCTAGGCAAATAAGTGCTTTGTGCACACTTCCTATTTTATCGCACAGAATATTAAAGAAACATGCACTCGAGCATCAAGATTTAATAAAATTTATAATTTTATTAAAAATGAGAACTCCATTAAGGACATTTGAAATAAAACTGAATTTAA
The DNA here is from genome assembly GCF_000151845.1 of Pteropus vampyrus. Taxonomy (NCBI): domain Eukaryota; kingdom Metazoa; phylum Chordata; class Mammalia; order Chiroptera; family Pteropodidae; genus Pteropus; species Pteropus vampyrus. Next base: position 187,248 of record NW_011889324.1, on the reverse strand, counting down.
AAATTGTTTTGAGTGCGTAGCTGTAAATAAATCAATCACTACAATTTGGGGACACTGCCTTGATGTATGCTAAGGTGCCAGCAGTTATACCCACCATTGCTTTTGTGCCATTAGTGCAAATGTCAACCTAATGAAAATAGCAAATAACATATTATTATTGTTTTGAAAAGAATTTTGACCTTACAGTTTCAGAAACCTGCAGTGGTCTGTGGACTGCACATTGAGAACCACTGATGTACAATATGATTCCAATTCTGTGTAAAAATACAAGAGATTACATAATAAATATCTGAAAGAATTTTCATCCACTTTCAATTGCAGAAAGCTTTCTTTGATTGATGCCACAGACTCTTACATGTGGAGAATATCCTTTCATGTCAATAATATAGAAGTACAACATAGGTTTAATAGTTACATAGTATTTTACTGTGTGGACATACCACCTATTTTTTAGCCAATTCCATTGTGTTAGACATTTTAGTAGCTTCTACTCTTTTCTCTCTTAGAAACAGTACTCAAATGAATATCCTTATATATTTCTCCGTGTACAATTATTTGATTATTTCTTCAAGAAAAAATCCTACAAATGGAATGCCTGGCTAAAAAGCATATGCATTGTTAAAGCTTCTTAAGAAGATTACCAAATCGCCTTCCAGATAAGTTGCACCAATACATAATACCAATCTGTCTCTTTTCTATGTACCCACATCCCCAAAGTCTCTATTTCTATCCTTGCCACAGCCTACTATACACTTACACAAAACTGAGAATTTTGTAAGAGGTGGCAGGAAAGTGGGCTGGGTTTGGAAAATCTCTGAGACCTTTTCTGTTTTCTTCTTGCATTACTTTAGTGGGCTGGGGAGGAGAGGAAGATGCATTTGCTTTTAAGCGAATGCAGGAGATGGGGATGGGGGTCCCATAAAGGTCTCACCACTGCTCATCTTCTAAAAGAAGGCAGTCCTAGAACTCCAACCTTAGGGAAAGACAAACACGCTTTGTACCAAGAGTCATTCTATCTGTCACACTGCATTTTCTCATCATTAGAAATAGTAACTCACTTTGATATTACTTGCTCACCAGAAGTGCCCAAGAAAGAGGGCTTTCTCTGTCAGGACCTGCATCAGATCATACTATCCTCCCTGTCTGTTGACCAACAGCCAAAGCAGATATTGGTACTTTTCTTTAAAGAGTCTCTTATTATCATCATTCTCCAACAGTTTCTATAGTCATCATGTTATTTCATTCTTCATTTCACACTTGGTTCACCCTAAGTTACTAACAAATGGTCTTGTTTCCAGTCTCCACACCTAACCCAGGCCCAGCTCCAATCCATTTTGCACATTGCCACCAGATTAGTTTTCCTTTTGTCAAAAATATCCAGTAATTCCCAGAATATGATGGGATATTTCAGTATCTCAGCTTGGGGTCAGGATCTTTCTGAAACTTTCCTCACTCTACATTTCCACCTATCGCTCTCATCACTCCTCTTCCTATGGTTTCTATTCCAGGCAAACTGGTTACCTTCCTATCACAGGAACAGACTTTCCACCTCTGTGCCTTTCTTCAAGCCATTTCCCACTCTTGGAATGCCCTTCTGCTTTCTCATGCTGTCCCCCAGGGCCCAGCTTAAGTGTGCCCTTCCTCTTTGAAGCTTTCTAGCAACTTCCGCTTAATTTAACCAGGTAGAATATATTTGACAATGGGTATATGCCCAGGTACTGTTAGCAATTCTTTTGTATTTATGAACCTTATCTCTCTGGCTAGATTTTAAATTCAAGCATGAGAACAATTTTTTTTTTCGTCAGTCAAAACATACAACTTTATTGATGATACACAAATGAAATCTTTGGTGGATAAATTCAAGTCAAAACAAATGACAGAAGTGTAGGCTATTCATGATGGACAGGTTCACTGTCAATTTACAGAGAGGAACCAGTAAAAATATTTCCATTCAAGCAGCATGATTAAAATCACAAATATTTTCAGTATAAGAGGACTATTTATTTGGTATTCATAAAATGGTTCAGCTTAAAGCTGGGGACTGTCACAGATAACATCACTCTGGATAATACATTATTCAAAACTGGCAGCTCAAAGGATCCCTTTACAATATGAGCAAGTGGAAAAGCAGTAACTTTCAATTTTCATTGCTCCCAGACTGCAAAACCAAGAAATTACTTCAAGTCGTTTGAGAGCACATAACCAATCAGAATTTATCCACTAGCTTTATAACTTTCACTTTCACCAAGAGGTCATGGTGATCTGCTAAAGCTCGAATTTTCTTAACGCACACTCCTGATGTAGTACATAGGTAAAAAAGGGAACCTTTATTGAATTCTCTGTAATTGAATACTTCTGCTCTGAGATTGTCATAGATGATCTCAAATAGAGTAAGGGCATTAATAAGAATTTCTGATTCCACATAAGAATTATAGAGGGAACTAAATGATGATGGCACTTGGGTACTGAGCAACTTTTTTAACATATCTGGATTTTCAGCAAAATTCGAAAGTATTTTCAAAATCTCAACTTTGATTTTTCCACCTCCCTGAGATAACAAACGGAAAAAGTTTGCAATAGAATTGACAAGCAGGTGCTGGTAGTCATTAGTAATAGTCATGTTTGTTAAAAATTTTAGTCCAACTACCTGTACTGCTGAGTTTAGGTTCGAGGCCATAATATCATCCATCACTTTATTCATATATACCTGAAGCCGGCCCTGATTTTCGTAATTCTCACTCAGGTTATTCATGGCCATTAAGGCTTTTTCCTTAATGTGGGGATCGGTTTTGTTGATCATGTTTGCAATAATTGGGAGGCCTCCCAATTTGCGAATTGTGTCTTGGTTGCAAGAATAATTGGCATTGTTGCTCAGAGTGAGCAAAGCTACCTGTTGGATGAAAGGATCATCCGATTTCTGAAGCAAAGCAAGGACTTTCCTGAGATCTCGGACACCCAGAATCTCATCAATTTCATAAGGAAAGGGGCGCTTCTGCATGGGAACAGGTCTCCTCCCTCTTCCTCTCTGCTGGGTCTCAGGCTCAGAGTCTGACTCTGACTCTGTGTCAGTCCACCCAGACTCCCCTTCCTCAGAATCAGGGACCTCTGCCAGGAAAGCCTGTCCCCCATTAGCTGAGGCGGCAGCAGCTGCTGCAGCACCATCCCCAGGGCGGAAGCCTAGCCCCAATTCATCTACATCAACCTTGTTGTTTTTCTTGCCCTTGCCCTTGCCTCCAGTCCGGGACCTGGTTCCACCCTTGGTTCCACCTTTAGGTACAGCTCCAGTTACTGACCCAGCCTTGGGTATAGCCCCAGTATGAGCTCCAAGGGTTGCTTTCTTGGCAGCTGCCGATGTTTTAGGGGACCCTGAGGTCCCAGGAACTTCTGCAGCCCCAGTAGGTGCTGCTGCCCCAGAAGGCACTGCTGCTCCAAAAGATGCCCCAGTAGGTATTGCCGGTACGGGAGTCTCTGCCATCTCGGTAGGTGCTGCTGCCTCGGTAGGTACTGGCATCCCAGGAGGCACCACTGGCACCCCAGGAGCTTCTGCCGTGCCAGGGGCTTCTGCCAATTTGAGAGCCTCTGCAGCCATGAGGGCCTCTGCCTCCCTGGGAGGTGGCGCCATTGTAGAAGTCACTTCTGCCTCAACTACTGATTCGGCCTTAGGCCCAACCCTGGACCCTTCTGCCTCCTGGGCCTGTCTTCCTGACCCACTCTGAGCCTCAGCACTGGATACAGGTGGGGCCTCTGCCTCAGCTCCAGCCCCATCCAGGGCAGAGGCTTCATCCTGGGCCTTGTCCTCTGCCCTACTGTGGACTAGGGTTGGGGGACCGAATCCTGGCCCAAGGTTGATTGTGAATCCAGCCCTTAGTCCAGCTCTAGCCCTGGTTACAGTCCCAGTCACAGCCCTGGTCTTGGACTTGGCCAATCTCTTCTTCGTCTGGTTTGTTCTCTTGGTATATTTGTAGACACAGTACCAGGCACTTGCCCCAATCACTATCCCAGCAGCTACACAGCCAGCATCCCGAACTCGGCTCATGGTGCAGCTGGAATAATTCTCTGATCCAGGTGTGGAGCTGGCTTGCTTAAGTGGGATGCATGCACGTCAGGGCAAGGGAGTTCAGCTCAGGCTCACAAGTTCTGCAGAGGCTGCAAGCCAAGCAGGACCTGGAGGAAAGGATAGAAATGAGGCTTAGAACTCTATCATTTGTGTCTAACCAGGCCTACTTAGAGGTGAGTTTAGGGAAATAAATCTTGATGAATTAGCTACTACCCAGACACAGGTGTGGAGGTCTGTGTTGCTGATTCAGGACCCTGGTTGTCCAGTGTTTTCCATGCCTTCATCCCTAGACTGCCCTGCCCAATTCCAACATACAATTTCCTAGCACCTAAGTGGGGGACGAGAGGCAATACTGACATCAGGAAAGCTGGTGTAGAGCAGTAAAGATGGCAGAGATCCTGGATTCTGTTCTGGTCATCCCACCCCAACCCCAAGGGTCTCCAGATGGTGTTCATGCACATACCAACCTGCTGGGAGTAGGAGCAGTTTGCCTTTTTCCACCAGGCTTGTAGCTGTTTAGGGCCAGTAAGATGGATAGACCTGCAGAGAGATCCCAGAAAAGGCATTTTGGGTCCTTTGGTAGATGGATTCCACGTCCTTTCTTGATTTGAACCCCGGTAGGTCATGTTTCTCCCTCACAGTCCTTTTCTATCTGTATCCTATCCTACTGTAACCATTAATAAAGAAGGTGGAGCCGCACCCCTTTCCCTGCACCCAAAGGGACATGTCCAGGGCAAGCGTGTCTTGCAAAGAGGGAGATGGGGGAAGAGTAGCCTATAGTCGCAGACTCTGCTCTGGTTTTTGCTACACCCACAACAGGGGTTCCCAGACAGTCCTCCCCGCCCCCCAAACACTGACCTTCAAGGTTTCAAGGCTGTTTTTCCCTCCTTTAGTTCAGTTTGGTCTTCATCCTAAGCACAGACTGAAGGGCAGAAATATAGACAGTAGACGTTGGAGACTGGTGGATGGAACAAACCCAGGACAAGAGTCCCAATAACTGCCTTTTAGCAGTCACATACCAGAATGACAAATGGTTCCACTTCTTAATTCCAATTCTTCTCATCCCTCCCTTCCCACCCCAATCTGCCCCACTTCTGCGCAGACTCCCCAGGCATTCCACCCCTCCTTCCCTCCGGCTGCCCCCCCACCCCAGTCCGCCATTTCTCCGGGACTCACAGCCACACCCCTTCTCCTGCACCGAAGACGGAGGGGGCGGGGGTAGGGTGCAGTGAAAGCGGGATGGGACGTGGGACGACGGATTACTGTCAAACAATTAAGTGGACCCTTTTATGACCACTCGTCCTTCAGTCTCTAGCCCCCAGGCCTAGTATTAGCCTACGGAACAGGAGCCCCAATGTCTGCCGTTTCGGTTTGAGGGTCGTGATTTTCCACTGTTTCTCTGTTCTGGGCGCCGCCTCCTACCCATCCCCGCCCCCCCCCGCCCAAATTGCCTGTTAACGCCATTTCTACTGCCAGCATACCCAAACTCTTTTTCCAGGACTGAAAAAATGGGGGTGAAGGGCTGTATGGGCCGAAGGTGTCTGGAAAGCAGCCTGGAAGTTAGCATGGTGGTTTAATAACATTCTTTCAGGATCCTCCCTCCTGTGAAGCCCAGCCAGCGCAAAACCCGCCATCTCCTCTACAGAGGCTGGCGCACCCGTTTCCCAGCACCCTGAAAGGGCAGGAGGCTGGCCAGGGGGGAGGGGAGTGTGCAGGAATGGTGGTCCCGGGGAGGTATCTGCAAAGTGAGGGTGGAAGTAAACCGCCCGGATTGTTTTCAAATTGCGTGCTGCTCCGGTCACCCTTTCCCAGCCTCCCCAGTGTCCTTATATTCGCTGCCACGTTTATTTCTCTTCCCTCCTCCTCTCAAAACAGGGCGAGATGTGGAGTGCAGGGCCGGAGTGTCAAAAACAAAACCAGAAAACACTGGGTGAGAAAGGAGGTAAGCGATTCTCTGCAAGTATATCAGAATCTTTAGGTCCCTTCTTCCCCCTCTCCCCGTCGCCCACCAAAATTAGCTGCGACTGAACGCGGGGGTCTGGAAAGCGGGCTAGCAGCGGGCAAGGCGGTGGGGCCCGCGGCCTCACAGGCCTCAGACTTCCGCATCACGGGGCTACCTTTTTCAGGGGTGCCAGGCCATGCCCACCCTCACACCCACCTGCCCGGATCTGGGGAAATTTTCTCCTCTGCCTTCTCCTCGCCTGGGTTAAACGCACGGCTGTGTGTAGCGCAATAGAGTTGGTACCCAGAGGAGGACGGAGGACGGCGGACGGCGGTCAAGGCTTTAAGTATCTTTGCCCACGTCAGCTCTTGGTCACGTGAGGGCCGCATCGCCAGTAAGCTTCGGTCTTCAATTTCCACTCCCACCAAGGGCACGAGCCCCGTCCTTTATCCCCACTCTCTCTTTACCCTACTACATCAGGTCCTGTCACTCATTTTTGTCTTTGTAGTCCTGGAGGCCAAAAGTAGCTCCATATCCATGTGTCAGAATTTGCTTTTCTCTGGTTATGGTGAAGGGGGATACATCTTCTTGGGTTATTGACAATTTTTACCTTTTATTTTTTTTTATTGTTGTTGGGGAATTGTCTCATTCTCTCTTGGGCAACTGGACACTCTCCTCTTGCTCCACTTCCAATCCCTGATCCACCAGTGCCCATCATTTCCCTTGCAGTTGGGCCCCTGCTCTCGTACAGGTAAGGGGCAGAGTGTCAGAAAGGAGACAAGAGGTGGGCGTAGGGTCTGTACTTCTATAACACTCCTCTGTTTTATATTTAAAGCTATCACCACCCTTTATTATTATAGTTAGAAAATGCAACAAAATAAGAGTTTAGTGTGGGAAGTAGCAATAAAAAAAAGAGCAGGCATGTTTTATAAAAAAAAAATTTCCGCTAATATTGGAAGGCACCATTAATTTTGGTTAACTTTTACCACATAGAAATGAATCCTATTGGCCACGTAGGAAGTAGTTTTCAAGACATGTTAAGGTTTTTGAACATCTAAAAGTGGAATTTTTTTCCCAACAAGATAAGCATGTTTCCATATGATCTGGAAATTGGTCCATGGAGATATGTTCACTTGTCCAATTTTATTTATTTTGGCCAAATAATATCCTATTTTTTCTTCTGGGACAGCTTCTAAGTTAGACAAATAAATGATCCTGTCTTGTTCTGTTAGAGAAACACATTTATTTTAATGTTCCTAAACCATTGTTAACTGCTGTGTGAACTTCCTATAATTTGATGGCTGTAACCATGACAGTTTTGAACACTTGTCCTGGATTAAGTTCCAGTTTTGTGATTCAGCTCTGGGCAAAAGGAAGAGCTGTCAGCCTAGGGAAATGACAGATGTGAGGGATGCAGAGATGGTCAAATCCCCCTGTCTGTCAAGGGTGTGGAGGAGGTGCTGCCCCTTACCCTCTCCCATATGCTGGAGCCTCTCATCCCCTGCAGTCAGGCACCTGACTGTTGCTCACTGCAAAGGTATACATGGACGAGTGACCAAGGTGGTAAGTGCCACCTTTATTTAGGTGATCAATCTAAGTAAATGTATTTTGCTTCTTTCCTCCCTCCCTCCCTGAAATTCCCACCGAGTTAACTCAAGTATGCATAGAAAGGATTGCAGCTGTGGGTTTCCATGAAGCCTGGAGAAATGATTGCTGAGGGAAGCACCCAGGTCTGCCTGCTGTGCCCTCATGCACCGTGCCTCAGATAACATTGCTCCTAACACTGTCTGGTGCTACTACCTGGCCTGAGAGGTGCAGCATCTTCTCACCTCTGACTTCCTTACCTCAGGACACCTAGAGAACCTAGCCTTGCTGCAGGGTTGTGGCCTGCAGCCCATGTCCACTTTAGTGCCCCCTTAGTCAAAGTATGCCCCAGTCCAAGGGAATCTCCCAACGGAACATTCTGATGAACCTAGAGTAGGCGTTCTCAGCCACATTTGTGGTCTACCAGGAATTCTACGTGTGTCTGTGTGTGTGTGTGTGTGTGTGTGTGTGTGTGTGTGTGTGTGTGTGTGTAGTTAAGAGCATTTTATTTCTGGAAATAGAGGTAATTGAACTTATCAGTTTCTCAAGGGGTTTGTAACCCCTCCCCTAAACAATGAGAACCAATACAATGGCCTAGAGAGTCTGTGTTATATATAATAGTTCAGATTCAGAATGTCTTGGGGTTTTCTTTGATAATAATAGTAATATATATTAGTGGTTAAAATATTCAAAACAATAAGGAAATACATAAAGTATACAGCAAAAGAACTCTTTAATATCTTTCCCACTCTCAGCCACTACTAATAATTTCCACTTCTTTTGATGCACATATTAGTAAGTGCATTTGTGCTAATTAATCAGGTTCCAAGTTGAGTAACAGTAAAGTAATAAGTATTTCAAATTTGTATTGTAATTGCAGAAAATCTGCAAATTAATTTGAGGAATATTGACATCATGACATTGAAACTTCCCTTTCAGGAATAAGGTATATCTTCACTTTGCTCAGATTTATTTTTGTGTTGGTTAATCAAATTTCATAAGTTTCTTCAGCTAAGTAATTCCTATTACTTGTTAGGTTTCTCCTAGGTATTTAGTAGTCTTCGTTGCTGAAATGTTATTCCTTTCTCCAATTACAATTTCTGATAGATAAATTTTTTGTTTAAGGAAAATGTTCTTCTATTATATATTTATTTTGTACCTGTCAATTTTTGTAATCTGTCTTATTAATTCCAATAATTTTCAGGTGATACCTTTGATTTTTGAGGTATGTATATATAACCATCTGCAAATTATGATTTATTTTTCATTTCTTCCTTTCCAATATTTATACTATTTTTTTCTTTCCTTTTTTGTATGTGCTACATTGACCGGAACCTCCAGAACTATGTTGAGTAATGGTGGTGTTTTAGTGCCTCCTTATCTTGTTCTTAAAGAAAGTTGGAATGCCTCTTTTGTTTCATCATTTAGTGTAAATTTTGCTGTTTTTGATATATCCTTTCCTTTTTTCAAGAATTTGACTTATGTTTACCAGTACTGCAAAGAAAAAAAAAAAAAGGTGGTACAAAAAAATGTCAGTGAGTGGAGGCAAGTCATAACTTCTGTAGTCTTGGTAGCCCACAAGAAGTGAGAAGTATGCCAGGTCAGAAGAGTCTCTGATATATTCTTGATAAGATTAAGGACTTTTCTTTTATATCTAATTTAATTTAACAAAGAATGATTCATTAAATTATATATAATTCTTTACTGCATAAATGAAGTTTCCTCCTATTCCTATTTTATTAACAGTTTTTTTTTTTAATTTAAGAATGGGTAAGTTTAATAAATACTTTGATTGTAAGGTTTCTTGTCTTCCTCAGTTTGCTGTTGCAATAAATGGTGTAAATAGACCAGCCTCCCTTGTCACTTTCGTCTCCCTATTGTCTATTTTCAACACGTCCTCCACATTCAAATTCCCCACCCACATCTCATAATGTTTAGAGTAAATACAAATGTTCTTATTAGAACTGACAAAGCCCTACTCTCTACAACCTTATCACCCCTCTGCCTCATTTTCTACTGCTCTCCCTCTAGCTCAGCCATCCTGGCCTTCTTGATGTTCCTGGAACATACTGGGCTCATTGCTTTCTCAGAACTTTTGCATTTGTTTGTCCTCCTGCTTGGGATATCGTTCCCCCAAATATCAACACACTCAGATCCCTCACTGACTTCAGGTATTTACTCAAAGGTCAGCTTTCCAGTGATTCCTTCTCTGGCCACTCTATCTAACATTTCAACCCATCTCAACCTTTTAAATATTTTCCTGCCTTTATTTATTTTTTCTTTTTAGTATGCATCACTAACAATATACTATATATTTTGTTTATTTATCTTGTTTATTGTTTGGCTCTCTCACTACAATGTAAAGACCATGAGATTAGAGATTTAGATCTGTTTTAGTCACTGCTGTAACCACAGCATCGGAGAACAAAACATGGTATATATTAGGTACTCAGTAAATGCATTGAATAGAGGAGTAAATGAATGAATGGCTTTCTAACAATGAAACATTCTGTTGCATTCCAGAAATAAAGCCTAGTTGGTTATGCCATATATTAGCAGATTTATCAACTCTCAGATAAGCAATTAACTAAATCAGGGGCCTGTCATGTGACCAGATATAGAAGACATTAAAATTACTTGAGTGGCATGTGTATATGTACTGCATATTCTTTACCCAGTTATCTATTGAGAGACACTTAGGTTGTTTCCATGTCTTGGCTATTTTGAACAATGAACATAGGGTACACTTACAAATAAATGTTTTCAAAATTTTGGGGTAAATACCCAGAAGAGGGACTGCTGGGTCATGTGATAGCTCTATTCTTAATTTTTTGAGGAATCTCCATATTGTTTTCCGTAGTGGCTGTATCAATTTACAGTTCCATCAGCAGTATATGAGGGTTCCCTTTTCTGCACATTCTCTCCAACATTTGCTATTTATTGTCTTATTTCACATTGGCAGAAAAAAACATTTGCTATTTATTGTCTTATTTCACATTGGCAGAAAAAAACAGATACACAGACCAATGGAACAGAATTGAGAGTCCAAAAATAAACACGCACATACCTGGCAACTAATTTTCAACAAAGGAGCCAAAAACATAAAATGAAGAAAGGAAAATTTCTTCAGTAAATGGTGTTGGGAAAACTGGAAAGCTGCATTCAAGAAAAAAAAAATGAAACCAGATTGCTATCTGCCATCATACATAAAAATTAACTCAAAATGGATTAAAGACTTGAATAGAAGACCTGAAGTGATAAAATACATAGAACAAAACATAGGCACTAAGCTTACAGACCTTGGTCTCAGAGATGTTTTTGTGAACTTGACTCTAAAGGCAAGAGAAGTAAAATAAATAAATAAATAAATAAATAAATAAATAAATAAATGGACTACATCGAACTAAAAAAAAAAATTCTGCACAGCAAAAGAAACAACAAAACAAAAAAGCAACCAACCAAATGAGAGAAGATATTTGTGAATAATATCTCCTATAAGGGGTAATATCCAAAATACATAAAGAACATACAACTCAACGACAACAACAAAAAACAAAGAATCTAATAAAACATGGAAAGAGCATTTGAATAGATACTTTTCCAAGAAAGACACAGGTGGGATGGACAACATATATATGAAAAGCTACTCAGCATCACTAGTTATAAGGGACACGCAAATCAAAACCACAATGAAATACCACCTCACACCTGTTAGAATGCATACATGCTTTTTAAAAAAGAAAATGAATCTATTTTTCTTAAATGAAAATCGTTCTATCATATTTTCTGATAAGGAAAAGAATGCATATTTGTGTTAAAAGAAAAGGAACAGAATAGTGGTAACAAGAAAATAAAACCCATTCTTACTTTCTGCTGACTCCCCTTACCCACCCCCATTTCCAGATATTTTTAGGACTACAGAGGTGAACATTAACGATTCCAAAGAAAAAAAGGTGGAGGGGGCAGAGAAAAGGATGGAACAGTTCCACAAGAGAAGCAGTATAATTGGAAGACTTGAATAGAAGACCCGAATAGAAGACTTGAATAGAAATCGGTAGCGCAGGAGATGCTGCCTTTTCCAGTCGTCAGAGAAAGAAAGACAACACTTTCTTTGGGTGTGTAAAGACTAAAATGAGCAGCAGTGTCTCGCACGATAGGAGGGGGAGTGGGAGAGGGCGGGTCGCCTTCCGCTTTGCTCATAATAGGAGGAGAAATTTGGGACTCGAACTCACCCGTGAGGTGGCTTCATGTGACCAGGAGCCTATGTGCTGAAGTCTTGGTCCAGATATTGGTTCCCGCTCAGGTAACTAGTTCCCTATTTCCTTGGAGGTGGTGTGACTGTGGACAGGGAAGGAGGAGGAGGAGGGGGAAACCTGCCTTGATTCCTTAGGTTGATTTGAGGGTGAATGTTGATTGGAGACTCCTGGAATGGGAGTGGAGGATAGCAGCACAATTTTTGAGTTTGGAGGCACTTCTTTGTTTCCCCAAGGGGACACCCGAACGGAGCCTCTTTTTAATTTTGTGCCTTGTAGAGGCAGGCAGTGCCAACTGCGGAAATGAGAAATGGTTCGTGTTGGTGACTTGAGAAAGCAGAGGGGAGGAAGCAGTTTTGGGGGAGAGGAGCAAGGGTGAGGGGGACTGTCAGGTGAGAGACAGGCCTGACAACCTGGATCCAGAACAGGGAGCGGTTGGGGTTCGGACCCACATTTGGGTGTTGGTGCATCCACCAGAGCACTGAGTCCCCATTGTCTCATGTTTGTTCCCGTCTGGTTTTAGCTTTGGTCAGTCCACGTCTGCTGGTTTGTGACCATTGGTAGTGGTTGTCTATGCAAAAGAAGAAGCCCAATGCTTGGTTTCTTTCTTCTCTCATCCCAGACACCCCTGTCCCCTATCCCAGACACCCCTGTCCCCTAGAACAAACTTGACTGCAGTTGCAGATTTCTGCCTCCAATGGGCTCTCACTAGCCTGAGATACTCACAACAGCTGCAGCATGGGCCGTTATCAGAATCTGGGCTTGATGGAAGTGGACTGGTGATTGGGGCGGGCACCTGTTACTACATATACCAACTGACTTGTGGTGGAGAGCAGAACAAGAAGAGTCCACCTGATTTGAAAGACATTAATCTTACCTACAAAAAGTTTAGAAAATACAGAAAATTGTAAGGAAGAAAATAAAAATAAACCACCAATAATTACTGTTTCTTGTCTCGTAAGAATGTGGATGTATGTGTTGAACATTATTGCAATTATAACTTATATGTTATTCTAGAATTATTTTTTCAGGTTATATTGCAGGTTATGCTTTTTATTAGTGAAAATGTTTCATAAACATTCTTAATGAATAATAACAAAATATCATCATAATCTTCCTCTTTTGTTGGCCTTTCATGTAGCAGGTATGAAACTAATTCTCAAACTCAGATGTGAAAGAAATATTAGATGTTTTTGTTTTCTAAAAAATAACTGTAAAGTCTACACAGACTTATGAGGGACTATCTTTCCATACTAGTTGCAGCTGTGATAGCCACCATCCAAGTTTCCAGATGGGCCAGTTAGGCAGCTTCTGTATCATGGTTGGCATAGAAAGCACAGGAATTTGGTGAGGCTTGGAGCCCTGAATAGGATCCAGCCTCCCAGGTGCATCACATGGCCATCAGCCTTGAGTTCCTACTCTTTTCTCTGGGTTCTCAGGGAGCAGGGTAGAGGTCCCATCTACTCAAGGAACTCAGAGACCTTTCCCTTTTTCCCTCCAGTGGGAGTGGGGATTTCTCTTTAGTGTGAGAGAAATCCCTCACTACCCCAAATCCATTGTCACCAAATTCCATTGTTAACAATGGATTTGGGTTTGGGGGAACAAAATCTGGAAAGTTCTGTCACAAATTTTCTCTGAGGCAAGAAAGTACTCACTTGGTTTGACTGAGGAAAGGAAAGTGGAGAACACAGGCATACATAGAAAGGAAATGTAAATTAATACCTTGGTGTCTTAAGCGAAGTTCTCTAGAAGCAGAGCCTGAGATGGGGATCCCTGTGAAAGTGGTTTATTGAGAGAGTGTTCTCAGATGAAACTTGTATGGAGATGAGGAGAGTAGCATAGGACAGAGGCAGAAACTAGGCACAGATGTAGTTCAGCTGAAGTGTAGTCTCAGACTGAGCCCAAGACAGCTCTGAGACATGAAAGGCACTACAGGACTGATCAACTTTGAAGCAAAGGAGCCAGGTTTTTATATTCACTGACTGCAAGCCAGGGTATGTGGGTGAGGTGGCATGAGAGGCTATGGGTTTTAGCTTGCAGGTATCCTCTGACAAGGGTGCAACTATGAATTCAGCAACAGATGTTCAGAGTAGCTAGGAGATGTATGTACTAGCTCAGTAAATGGAATCCAGACAGGGTACCAGTAGCATCTACTACCTCTACTATAACTAACCAATCTACTTTCTTGCAATGAAAATGTACTCCTATCCATGTGCTCCTCCCACCAGGCCTTAACTTTAGCAATACTAGCTGTAGAGCAATTTATCAGGAAATGCCCACCTTCTTCATAAACAAAGCAATGTCCTAGTGGTTGTCTCAGAAGCAGTCTCCCTCAGGGGCTAGATTTCTCTCTCTAACCTGACAGAGTCAAATCTCTTCTTTCAACGTACAAATTTTTGAGGTCTACTGTGTGGCACACGGTTTAGCACTTCATGAAAAATGTGTCTGCCTGTAATGATATTAGAGGTTGGTACAAAGGCTGAGGGACATTTAGACATACGATGTGTGGCTCTGGCCCATTTAAAATGGGTTTTGGCAGGTGTTAAATTGACTGCCATACAATTCTCATCTGAATTACTTGAATTTAGCAGAGAAGTTGCCAAAGGAAGGGTAGGTGTTGTTCACCTAGACAATATAAAGTGACCCCAGCAGAGATGGGAGGATGTCAAGGCAAAGGGATCTTGCCAGCCTGAGAAATGGGCTGTCCATTAATCTGACATCCATGTGGTGTTCCAGGGCTCTGGTGGATAGAAGGTTGCCTTGGAGGAATTTTAACTTTGAGCCCGAATCTTGCTCAAGTGGAAGAAAAATCAGCCACATTTATTTTGTGGCTCCCTTACTCCTTAAGTATAAAAATTTGGGAGCCAGAGTATCAGAAAGGCAGGCCCATCCACATGGTCAGCTGAGATACACATTGTTCAGACCACAAATTCATTTCAGGCTTGATTGCTTTGGTGCTTCTTCTCTATGCTAGAGGCACAGAAATCTTTGTCAAAGCTGGAGTTGCTGAGCATTTCATGGCTGTCCTAACTGAGGCTTGCCACATCTTTGAGATATTGTTGGAACAGGGCACAGGTATTTCCTTGTTTAGGAGCCCCTCATTTCTTTATTTTCACTAACCCTTTCACAGAAGAGAATCATTTTGTTTTTTGACTGGGAAGAAATTCTTGTCTCTTTAAACCACAAGTTATCTTGCTCAACTTGACTGATGAGGTCAGGAGAGAGTAAGTAAATTAATCAAGGCCCTATAGATAGTGATGGGTAATTGAATAAGTCTTTTCTCATTTTGAAAACATATATCTAATTAAAATAATTAAATATTGAGAAATTATACTATAATTTTCTCCCCACTCCTCTCCTCAACCAGTTTCATTTATAATGAAAACTTACACCTTTTAATGTGAAATAATAAAATATTGCAGCACATTATAGGATATTATATGAGAGTCTATAAAAATGTCTATATAACAATGATTCCCAAGCCCCAGATCATGGGCTATTTTATTCAGCGCAAATATTTCTTTCACAACCATGTTTTCATAACTAAAATTGGATATAAGGTGATAGATAAATTAGGAAATCTAATTAGCATTATGTAAAGAGTGGTTGGTATTAATGCCATCAAAACCCAGAGCTATTATCACCTGCAATTTTTTTTTTTAAAGCTTAAGTACATAACAAGTAGGTTGGGATGCCTTTTAAGCTTTGTTTATCCTAACAGTGGGTGATAAAAGTGATAAAAATTGATAAGAATGAGTAAAAAGCTTGTGCTAATGATAGAGCTTTTGGTATAAGAAAAAGAAAGTCATTAATCCTGAGCAAATGCTCCATGTCATCGAACCTTGAATTTGTTCACTGAAGTTTATGTTTTACAGCCATACACTTATAGCTCCAATAAACCTTTATTATTGAAATTTCTGCAGCAAATATAACTTTGCTATTGCAAGTCTCAAATTTTCTAGACCTTAATTCCATTTTTTCCCCAGTGAAACAAATGGTTTTAGAAGGGAATTTTGAAAAATGTGAGTTTCTTTGAAATGCAAATACTACTGTAGTAGAGCAGGGTGTAGTTGTGAGTCATGTGAACCATTAGGTTACCAGGACGATCCTCAGTAGAGAAATGACTTTCTGTTACCTGGATCTAGAATCACCCCACCATATGAAGTCCAGAAAAATATGTTTCACCTTTTTAGTTTTATTTTAAAGGATGAGTCTAAAATTGGTTTACTGGTTGACAATACAATCAAAATCTCATCAATAAGGATTCTGGGACTCCAAACCAAGGTGAGACCTTCCCGTGTCATATTTGATCAGGTGGTATCTTGGGAAATGGGAACCCTTACCTTGTGCTATCACCCAGTACTGCCCCCATCAGGCTCAAACTAGCTTTGTGGCTTCCTCCTCATCTAGGAAGTACAAAGTGATGAAAGTTTTCTATGTATTATCTATTTCGATTTTTATAAAATCTCATTGGGTTTAGGTATTAGTTTAGAGACGAGGAAATAGAGACTGAAAAGTTAAGCAACTTTGCTAATGTGCACACAGCTAGAAATTAGTGGAGATAGAATCTGAACTGTTCCTCAGACCCATGCTTTTCCGCACTAGTTTATGCTGCATCTTAATGTACATGTGTAGGAAGTGCCTGCCAGCAGGCTCAGCCAAACAGAACTGCACCAACAGCCTGGAAGAAGAAAAAAGAAAACTGCCTTCCTCAAAAAAGGAAGAACATCAAGAGCCCCCAAAGGGCCACAGAATACAAGGAAAGTAAAAGGATGACACCCCCACCCCAGCCCACCCTACCTCCAGAAACACAGACACACAGTAAATAGGAAACCAAAGTAGTAAGGAAAGAAATGATACTGCTTTGGGATGTTACTAAGGTCCTCCTTCTTTTCCATACCATGTGATGTAGATTTGGCCTCTGCTTCCTGAGCCTCTGGTTTTCTCCCTTTTCCCATTTCCCTTCTCTATTTTCATGGTCTGGCTCCTTCTAGCCAGCTGATCCACCCTCGGAGTCTGTAGACTGAAGATACCCACATCTTTATCTTCCAGTGCAGACCTGGTACCGAACTCCAGGTCCATATGATCAGCTGGTCACTGAAGAGCTCCATTTGGACAACTGACAGGTTCCTAAAACTCAACTTTCGTCAATCTGAGCTTCTCCGCTTCCTCTTCCAACTGTAGCCTCTCTCTCCTCCTCCTCCTCCAAGGGGTCTCTGCAGTCAAAGAGATCTTCAAATCTGAGTTCCTTCACATCTGGCTTAAAACGCCTCAATGGCTGCTTCCCAAAGCACTGGGGATAGGTCCAAACAACCAAGCCCTCTTATTTAGCTTTCAGAGGAAAACCTTGTTCCCAAGCCCTTTATTTGTGCATTTTACCTCACTGAAGTGCCTATCTACCAAAATAATACCACTCTATTCAATTCTTAAAAAAAAAAACAAAAACAAAAACAAACAAACAAAAAACTGACTGTAGGAGCATTATCTATCTAATCAAACCGGGTGACAGAATGATTTCACAATTTAACGCCAAAAGCAGATTTTAGCTATTTTTTTTCAGTCCAAGCATTATTTTAATTATCCAGTGTACTTTCTTATTACTGGTCGTTATTGATACCCAAAGCTATTTTATGATCCAATAATTCGTGCCTGCATTGTATTAACGTTGTCAACCTGGATGCCACTTTCACCAACTGATGTGACTTTTATCCAAGATCCTATCATTGTTCTTTCTGAAAGTTTTACTCTTAAAGAGTCTTTGGCCATCACATCTATGAGTAAGTTTTTGTTTTATTTTTATGTCTGAATCCCTTTCCTTTTTGCTTTCCTACAGATACTCAAACAGGATTCTTTCCTGTCTTAAATACCCTGCTAAGTAGGTGGCATTGTTTATGAATCTGATTTTCTTTGTGTTGGGAATGCCATTACACAATTAATCTTTATATTTCATTTTTTACTCTTAGTTTTTAACATTTATTAAGCAAGTTTGACACTATCTTACCCTAGCTGCCAGTTAAATTATTCCTCTTATAAATCTTTTTCTGGTCAAGTCCCAGTTAATTCATTCTTTTTCTGAGATTATATCATTTATTTTGGATTGCTCTAAACAGAATATTTTGGTTTCACAAGCTAGTAAAGCAATGTTCTCATTAATATAAAGCCTCCCTTATTTCTGTACCAATTAAAGTGTATTATTTCTTTAGTGATAACTGACTTCAAATCTTTACTTTTTATTTTTCTTGTTTTCAAGATTTGACATTAATTTTTATGTTGCCCTTTCCACATGTACTCATGCCTGTCTCTTGCTCCCAAGCAAGGGTAACTCTATGTACTCCTCTTATTTAGAACCACTGTCTTCCAAGAGGAGTGTGTATGCCCTAATAGCTGTATAAGATGCTTTTACTTTTTACTTTGCCCTTTCAAGTAATTAGTTTTCTTTTTAATAATGTATATAACATATCATAACAATATTATATGTTTATTACTTATGAGTCAATAAATATACATATATTGATGTGCATACTATTTTTTTGCCAATAGAGGACCATTAAAAAAAAAACGTTTAGAAACCACTAATTTAGAGTATGAATCAGAAGACTTGAACATTCTAAGATACAGCAATTTGGAGTGTTCTCAGATACTAAGGTCTAAAAGACATTGAAGTTTCTCTGAGTAAAATGTCCCAGTCCACCTTTTGTAAATTCTAAAGTTGTCATAGCCCAAAGCATACCATATCAATTCTTGCATGATGGACTGCATACATAAGTAATTTGGCAGCACATGATTAGTATCACAACCATACATTATTAATTAAATTAATAATAAAACTGTTTCATTAACTCTATGGGCCTGATATAAAAAACTTGAAATTAAAATTTTTCATTTTGTTTTCATGCCTGTAATAAATAATTAGTCTAATATACAGGATAATAAGACCCTCAGCATAGTAAAAAGTTCTTAATAATGAGTTTATTGTGAAAATCAAATTAACAGAGACTAGGTGTACTCAAGCAAATGGTTATCAGACATAATCAAATAGAAGACCTATCCTATTGGCCTCCAGTTATAATGAGTAATTTTTTCTCAAATGAAAGGGTTTTTATTTATTCACCCTCCAAACAAATCTAGCCACCACTAGTGCCACTAGTAGTTACTTAGATTTCAAGACCATTTTATCTCAATTGAAATTTTAATTTCTCTAAATTCTAATTCAAATGGTAAATTTCCAATTACATTGACATTTCAAAACTATTAGATTGAACCATATGAAACCACTATTTATATAGGTTAAAATGATAATGCCATATTTGTGAAAAGATAAGTTTTATTCAATCAAAATATAAATAAATAGCATTCATAGATTTTCCCATTGGGAAAGTATAAATAGTTCAAATCCTCCAATTATTACTTTTTTCCCTAATAATATTTATTTTTATTTTTCAATTACAGTTGGCATATGGTATTATATTAGTTTCAAGAGTACAATGCAGTGATTAGACATTTATCAAAAAATACAAAGAGATCACCCCGATACATCTAGTACCATTCTGATACTGTACATAGTTATTATAATATTACAGACTATATTCCTTATGCTATATTTTACATCCTCATGACTATTTTGTAACTACCAATTTGTACTACTTAATCTCTTCCCCATTTTTTTACTACCTCCCCAGACCCTCCTATCTGGTAATCTTCAAATGTTCTCTGTATCTATGAGTTTATTTCTGTTTTGTTTGCTTATTTTGTTCTTTAGATCTCACATATAAGTGAAATATCTGACTTATTCCATTCAGCACAATATCCTCTAGGTCTACTCATGTTATTGCAGATGTAAAGAAGGCAATCATATATTTATTTATTTATTTATTTATTTATTTATTCATTCATTCATTCATTCATTCATTCATTATTTTTATGGCTGAATAATATTCCATTGTATTTATATATCACTTCTTTTTATCTTTTTAAAATATTTCTATATTTCTATATTTAATTTTATGAGAAATCAGCATATAGTTTTTAGTGTACCATTTTTACAACAAGTGATGTAAGAGAGACCCAGTCGCTCCACATCCTCACAACCATTTGGGGCTTTTAATTTCAGCCATTTGAAAAAATTTTAAATGATACCACATTATGATTTTACTATGTATTTCCCTGATGACTAATGATATTGAGCACCTTTTCATGTGTTTATTTGCCATTAATATATCTTCTTTCATGAGTCATCTGTTCAAATATTTTACTCATCTTTTAAAAATTGAGTTGTTTATCTTTTTGTTATTGATTTGTGAGAATTCTTCATACATACTGAATATAAATTTTTTGTCAGATACATGCATTATGAATATTTTTTTCTTTTTTCTAAGTTTATTGGGGCAACATTAGTTAATACAACTATATAATTTTCAGGTGTCCATTATAATTTAACATCTGTATATTCTATTGTGTGTTTACCACCAAAAGTCCATTGTCCTTCAGCCACCATATATCTGATCCCCTTTACCCACTTCATCCTCCCTCTAATCCCCTATATTTGATCCCCTTTACCCTGGCACTTCCCCTCTCCTCCCCCACCCCCTAACCACTAGTAACCACTAGACTATAGTCCATGTCCATGAGTCTCTGTGTGTTCTGTTCATTTGTTACTTTAGGTTTATATCCCACATATAAGTGATATCATGTGATTTTCAACTTTTTCTGTCTGGCTTATTTCACTTAGCATGATTAACTCGAGGTCCATCCAGGTTGTCACATATGGCAGTATTTCATCTCTTCTTATGGCTGAGTAATATTCCATTGTATATATATACCACAGCTTCTTTAACCAATCTTCTATCGGAGAACACTCTGGTTGCTTCCATATCCTGGCCACAGTGAATAATGCGGCTATGAATATCGGTGTGCAAATATCTTTTCGAAAATTTCAATTCTTTGGGGTAAATACCCAGTAGAGGGATTGCTGGATCATATGGTAGATCAATTCTTAGTTTTCTGAGGAACTTCCATACTGTTTTCCATAGTGGCTGTACCAATTAGCAGTCCCACTAGCAGTGTATGAGGGTTCCTTTTTCTCCACATCCTCTCCAGCATTTGTTATTACTTGTCCTGTTGATTATAGCCATTCTAACAGGTGTGAGATGGTATCTCATTGTGGTTTTGATTTGCATTTCCCTAATAGCTAGCAATATTGAGCATCTTTGCAAATATTCGTTGGCCATTTGTATACCCTCTAGGGAGAAGTATCTCTTCAGGTCGTGTATCCATTTTTTAATTGGATCATTTGTTTTGTTGTTGTTGTTGTTGTTATTGAGTTGTATGAATTCTTTGTATATTTTGGATATTAGGCCCTTATCAGAGGTGTTGCTTGCAAATATATTTTCCCATTTGGATGGTTGCTCTTCACCTTGTTGATGATTTCTTTTGCTGAGCAGAAGTTTTTTTACTTTGACATCGTCCTATTCATTTATTTTAGCTATTACTTCCCTTGCCTTTGAGGTCAAATTCATAAAATCCCCTTTAGTCCAAAGTCCTTGAGTTCAGTTCTTATGTTTTCTTCTATGCATTTTATTGTTTCAGGTTTTATATTCAGGTCCTTAATCCATTTTGAGTTAATTTTGGTGTGTGGTGACAGACAACAGTCTAGTTTCATTCTTTTGCAGTTGGCTTTCCAGTTTTCCCAGCACCATTGATTGAAGAGGCTTTCCTTTCTCTACTGCATGTTTTTGGCTTTTTGGTTGAAAATTATTTGTCCATATAAACATGGGTTTCCTTCTGGACTCTCGATTCTGTTCCACTGGTCCGTGTGTCTGATTTTCTGCCAATACCATGCCGTTTTGATTATTGTCACTTTGTAGTATAATTTTAAGTCAGGCAGGTTGATGCCTCCAGCCTTGCTCTTTTTTCTCAGGATGGCTTTGGCAATTCGGGGTCTTTTGTGCTTCCATACAAATCTGATGATTTTTTGTTCTATTTCTTTAAAATATGCCGATAAGATTTTGATGGGGATCGCATTAAATCTGTAGGTAACGTGGTCATTTTAACTATGTTGATTCTTCCAATCCAAGAACATGGAATATCTTTCCATTTCTTTGTATCTTCTTTGATTTCTTTTATTTTTTTTTTTTTAATTTTTATTTTAGGTGAGGCAACCCTTGGTTGATATCACAGATTGCAAGGACCTTGACAGCTTACAATCCCTTATTTTTTTTTATTTTTTATGCCTACAGCACCTGGTTTTCCTAGGTGGTCTCCCATCCAAGTACTAACCAGGCCCGACCCTGCTTAGCTTCCTAGATCAGGGAGATCAGGCTTGTTCAGGGTAGCATGGCTGTAGACTCGATTACTTTTAATAGGGTTTTGTAGTTTTCATTATATAGGTCCTTCACGTGTTTCATTAAATTTATTCCTAGGTATTTTATTCTTTTTGTTACAATTGCAAAAGGAATTATTTTTTCCACTTCTTTTTCTGACACTTCATTATTAGAGTATAGGAATGCTATGGATTTTTGAACATCGATTTTGTATCCTGGAACTTTACTGTATTTGCATATTGTTTCTAGTAGTATTCTTGTGGAGTCTTTAGGGTTTTCTATACAGATAATCATGTCATCTGCAAATATTGATAGTTTGACTTCATTTCCTATTTGGATGCCTTTTATATCTTTCTCTTGTCTGATTGCACTTGCTAGGACTTCCAATGTTCCATTGAATAACAGTGGTGATAGTGGACGGACTTACCTTGGTCCTGATCTTAGAAGGAAGGTTTTCAGATTTTCACCATTCAGTATAATGATGGCTGAGTGTTTGTCATACATGGCCTTTATTATGTTAAGGTACTTTCTTTCTATACCAATTTTTTTAAGTGTTTTGATCATTAATGGGTGCTGTATCTTGTCAAAGGCTTTTTCTGTATTTATTGATATGACTACATGATTCTTATTTTTTAATCTGTTTATGTGGTGTATCACATTAATTGATTTGCATATGTTGAACCCTCCCTATGCCCCCGGGATGAAGCCCACTTGATCGTGGTGTATAATCTTTTGAATATGTTGCTGTATTCGGTTCGCTAGATCTTATTTAGGATTTTTGCATCTGTCTTCATGAGAGATAGTGGTCTGTAGTTTTCTTTTTTTGTGTTATCCTTACTAAGAATAAGTATTAAATTTTCTTTGACTGTTTGGTAGAATTCACTGGTGAAGCCATCTGGTCCTGGACTTTCACTTTTGGGTAGGTTTTTGATGATTGTTTCACTTTCCATACTGCTGATAGGTTTATTTAGATTTTCTAGTTCTTGTTGATTCAGTCTAGGAAGATTGTATTTTTCTAAATATTGGTCCATTTCTTCTAGGTTATTAAATTTGGTGTTATATACTTTTTCATAGTATTCTTGTATGATCTTTTGTATTTCTGCGATGTCAGTCATAATTTCCCCTCTTTCATCCCTGATTTTGTTTGCGTCCTTTCTCTTTTTCTTTAGTGAGTCTATCCAGCAATTTGTCAATTTTGTTAACCTTCTCAAGGAACCATCTCTTTTTTGCATTTATTTTTTCTATTGTTATTTTTTGTTCTTACTTTCATTTATTTCTGCTCTAATTTTGATGATTTCTTTCCTTCTGTTGACTTTAGGCTTCATTTGTTCTTTCTTTTCTAGTTTTTTAAGATGAAGCGTTAGGTTGTTTATTTGGGCTCATTCTTATTTTCAGAGATAGGCCTGTAATGATATGAACTTTCTTCGTATGATTGCTTTTGCCATGTCCCAAAGGTTTTGATATGTTGTCCTATCATAATTATTTGTTTCTATATCTCTTGATCTCTCTTTTTATTTCTTCTCTGACCCAGTTATTCTTCAATAGCATGTTGTTTAATCTCCATGTATTTGTGGTTCTTCCTGCTTTCTTTTTGCAGTTTATCTCTAGTTTCAGAGCATTATGATCAGAAAATATGTTTGGTATGATTTCGACCCTCTTATATTTGTTGAGGCTATCTCTGTGTCACAGTATGTGGTCGATTCTTGAAAATGTTTCACGTGCACTAGAGAAGAATGTATAAGCAGCTCTTTTGGGATGGAAGGCTCTGTAAATGTCACTTATGTCCAGTTGGTCTAATGTGTCATTTAAGGACGTTATTTTCTCTGAATGCCATTTACTTGAAGTATCATTTTCCACCCTTTCACTTTGAGTCTATATTTGTCTTTGGAGCTGATCTGTGTCTGTTGGAGGCAGCATATGGTTGGGGTTTGTTTTTTGATTCATTTTGCAACTCTGTGACCTTTATTGGTGAGTTCAGTTCATTTACATTTAGGGTGATTATTGAAATATGAGGTCTTCTTATCGCCATTTTATCTTTTGCTTTCTGGTAGCTCAGTGTTTCCATTGCTTCCTTGTCATTGTGTTCCTGTTTTCCTTATTTTGGTTGGCTTTTGTGGATTTTCCATCTGTTCCTTCTTGTTTTATGTTATATACTTTTGTTCTGAATCTTTGGCATGTGGTTTCCATTATGAATATGTAAAGGACTTTTACATGTATACAGTCATCCATTTTCTTCTGCGTGTGCCTTATCTCCATTCTCCTTTGCAAGTTTAGATCTTTGAATCCTCCTCTTTTCAGTCATTGTTATCTCATTTTTCCCTATGTATATTGAACGTTCATTATTATCTTGCTATAGCAATTCTCTTATTATTTAAGCTTATAATGCCTTGTTCTTAGTAAGGATTGCACTTCTCTTTTATTTGCCTGATAGTCACTTTACTCTTAACTATGTTTTTTTTTTTGTCCTTTTGTTTTAGGTGAGCTGACCCCTTTCAGTATTTCCTTTAGTGTAGGCCTCATAGTGGAGAATTCCCTCAATTTTTGTATGTCTGGAAATGTTTTAATTACTCCTTCATATCTAAAGGGGAGCTTAGTTGGATATATTATTCTAGGCTGGTAGTTCCTTTCACTTAACATTTTAAATTTTTGATCCCATTCCTTTCTGGCTTGTAAGGTCTGTGCTGAGAAGTTCGAGAATAATCTAATGGGTTTTCCTTTATAAGTTACCGTTTTCTTCTCCCTGGCTGCCTTCCTTTGGTCGACTGTATTTCCCAAGCATGCTATTTCATTTTTCAACTCTTGCAGTGTGTGTGTGTGTGTGTGTGTGTGTGTGTGTGTGTGTACGTGTGTGTGTTTATCTCCAGAAGATCTATTCTGTTCTTTTTGAGGGTTTCAATCTCCTTGCTCTGCTCATCTAGTTGTTTTTTCAATTCCTGAAATTTTTGATATGACTCTTTCCAGAACTCACTGAGTTTTTTCAGAAGTATCATCCTGAATTCTTTGTCATTTAAGTTGCATATTTCTATGTTTTTAAGTTTGCTTTTTGGTGTTTTTTCTCTTTCTTTCTGAGATGTCTTGTCGTCTTGGTTGTTCATGGTATTTAATGGACTATTTCTCTGCCTGGGCATTAATGGAAGTGTATTCTGCTGTTTTTCCAGAAAGATTTATTATATAAAGGTCTCTCTTTAGCCCGTTGCAAAGAAGGCACTTTTCTTTTCATTTACAGTAGGTGGCGTCTAAGCCTCTTGGATCCCTTCTTTATATAAAGCCTTAATAATGCCTTTTTAATTTTCTTGTAGATATTTAATCACGCTTGCTACCCTGTTTCAGTCCCTGTCAGTTTTATTGACAGTCTTGGCAGCATTTGCTCAGATTCCCTTGGGTCTCCAAGGTGATTGATCTCAGAGGGTATGGAGGGAGCAGCCCTCTGCGTTGGGAGTTGGGGGCTGTGGCTCAGCCTCCGTTTTGCAACTACAACCAGTAAAAATCAACTGTTGTTTTTCTGTGGTCCTGTTCTGCTTCTCTGCTTTTTGTCCTGATGACTAGGCCCTTCCACTTGCTGTGTAGAACTCACAACTGTTCCAGGCAGGGTTGTTCAGGGAAGTCGCCACACCTTCTCCCTTCCCCCTCCTCCTGCAGGAGCTCTGCTGGCTGCAAGAGGCCTCTTCAGTGTTGGTAGCGTTTGCTCAGATTCCCCTATGGCTCTGCGGTGATAGGTCTCGGAGTGTATGTGGGGAGGGGCTCTCTACTTTGGGAGTTGGGGGCTCAGCCTCAGTTTTGCAACCATGACCAGTAAAAATCAACTGTTGTTTCTCTACCCTGATGACTGGGCCCTTCCACTGTCTGTGTGGAACTCACAGCACTCCTAGGCAGGGCTGTTCAGGGAATTTGTTGTGCTTTTCCCTTCCCTCTCCCTCTACAGGTAGCTCCAGTGGCTTCTAGAGGCAGCTTCTTTATTTCTCCCAGTCCACCGCCCAACGCCCAGGGTTCTGACCTGTGGTAGCTCTTATACGCAGATCCCATGTTCAGACATGCTGGTGTGCAGTTTGGGTGTTTTTTTTGTTGAGTTTTAGATGTTCAGCTTATTGTTATTTCTTCTTTACCCATTCATCTATTGATGAACACCCAGGTTGCCTCCATATCTTGGCTAGTGTAAATAATATTGCAAAGAACATATGGATGCACATGTCTTTTCAAAGTGGTATTTAGGGTTTCTTCATATAAATACCCAGAAGTACCATTACTGGGTTCTTCCTTGTCTCTAAAAAATGCCGATGGGATTTTAATAAGGATTGTATTAAATCTGTATATTGCTTCAGGTAATATGGCCATTTTAAGTATGTCGATTCTTCCAATCCACGAATCAACTGAATGGGAGAAGATATTTGTAAATAACACCTCCAGTGATGGGCTAATATCCAAAAAATATAAATAATTCATAAAATTCAACAACAAAAAACAAACAATCCAATTTAAAAAATGGGCAGAGGACCTGAACAAACACTTCTCCCAAGAAGACATGCAAATGGCCAGCAGATATATGAAAAGATGCTCAACTTCAGTATCTATTAGGGAAATGCAAATCAAAACCACAATGAGATACCACTTCACACCTGTTAGAATGGCTACCATCAATACAAGTAATAACAAGTATTGGAGAGATTGTGGGGAAAAAGGAACCCTCATACACTGTTGGTGGGACTGCAAATTGGTACAGCCACTATGGAAACTAGTATGGAGGTTCCTCAAAAATTAAGAATAGAATTACCATATGACCCAGCAATCCCTTTTCTGATAATCTATCCCCTAAATTTGAAAACATTTTTCTGTAAAGATATATGCTCCTTGATGTTCTTTGCAGCATTATTCATGGTGGCCAAGACATGAAACAACCAAAGTGCCCTTTGATAGATGATTGGATAAAGAAGATGTTATATATATACATGTACATATATATGTATGTATGTATATTACTAATAATATGTATATTACTAACAATAAGAAAAGATGAAATATTGTCATTTGAGACAACATGGATGAATCTTGAGATTATCATGCTAAGTGAAATAAATCAGACAGAAAGAGTTGAGAACCATGTGATTTCACTCATGTGGGATATAAAACTGAAAGCAACAAACGAACAAGACAAATAAATCAAAATTCATAGACACAGACAACAGTTTAGTGGTTACCAGATGAAAAAGGGGGAGGAGAGATAGATAAGGATAAAGGGGGTCAAATATATGTTGATGGAAGAAAATTTAACTTTGGATAGTGAATACATAATGCAATATACATATGATGTATTATTGAATTGTACACTTGAAACTTATATGATTTTATTAACCAATGTCACCCCAATAAATTTAATAAAAAATAACACTGATAATGATAATATACTCTTAATAAATTATCCGCCCACCCCCAAAAAAGAAAGAAGTGAATAGAACTCATTGAGAAAGTGACATTTAGGCACATATTTAGAGGAGAAGGATTGAGCCATGCTGATATCTAGGTGAGGAAAGATTTCTGATAAAAGCAAGGGACAGGGCAAAAACAGAAATAGTGTAAGGGAAATTGTCATTGCTACACCTGGATCTCCTTTTATCTCTTTTATTGTTTCTGTGCATTTGTCTCTTAACTTCTGTGTACTCTGCTTCTAAAGATTGACACCTATGACTCTTCTGCCTTCGGGCTAAGTGTAGTTGCTCCATTTGGCTGTACAGAAAGCTGGAAATCCTGGGAGTTTATGTTTCCTATGCCTTAAAGGCAGTAACTGACTGGTTTGGAGATAGCAAAGCACAGCTCCCTTGCCTTAAGGCAGGACAAATTGGGGCACAATTTACACTTTAGAGCCCCTTCAGGATCCAGTTGAGGCTCCCTTCCACTTTGAAATCTTACCCTTGCTTGGCTTCTTTCCCTTCCTTGTCCTGTGTCACCCATTCCCTTACTGCTTTCTGCTGAGAGTTTTTCCCTAATAAATAAATTCTTATCTCAGGTTTGCTTCTGGGAAATACAAACTGAGACAGATAGTAAGTTATGAAGTTATGTATGAAACTCAGAGATGTTTCCCTTTTGAGAATGAATATAAATATTAAATGTTAAAAAAGATATAAGCATGATTTTGCTAAACTTGATTTTCTGCATATTTGAATATAAAACTTTAACAGTAGTTAATATTATCTGTTACAGAAAAACTAGAAAACATGGAAAACATATAGACATCCATAATCTCATTACCCAGAGATTGCCATTATTATCATTTTTGTGTTTAACCATCCAGAATAATTTCTTTCATATTTACATGTGTAGCTGATATGAATCTTACTTCACTAAAGTGTGTGTTAAATAAATTCCACATTGTTATTTTCTAAATATCAAATTAAATCTGACTTCAAACTTCCATTCCTTTTGACTACTAGAAATACAACTGCAGTTGATTATTTTGTTGGGGGTGGTGGTGGGGTGGAGTTCACCCTCCCTAAGGTCTCACCACAATCCAAGAGCTCCCAGAAAATTAGGTACTATGGTTGCTGCTGATATGTTTACTGTCCAAGCCTGGACTATTTCTAGAGAGCAAGGAGCTGGACTGCTTCTGTGCCAAGGTTGGTCCCAGGACTCTTTGTTGAGACTAATTTTTTATGTTTGGGATCCAACCTTCTTAACTGTATCATAGAATGTTCTTTGCTGAGCTCCTGCTATCTATCTCCTTTGGGCACTACTTGGGAGTAGAGTTTCCACCTAATAAAGGATCTGTAGACTTCTAACCCTCTTTCCAGTCTTGGGAAACTTTGTGTCTGGCTGCTTTTTTTCTCCCTCTCAATTACCTCCCCCACCCAACTCCAGCACAATCCTCCCTAGGCATTTAGGCTTCCAGAAAACAAAAGCCAGGAAGGGAGGTTGTTGGCAGAAAACTTCTGTTTTCAGCCCTATACCACCAACTTCCCCAGGGTAAAGGAGTACAATGGGCCTGATTCTCTTTTTGGAATTGGGGATGAGGGTTGAAAGAGAAGAAAAAATATAGTGAAAAAATCAAAATAGTGAATTTATTTCTCAATACATTCTTCTGCCACACATATTTTTCGTCAAACTGAGATCATATTGATACAGTATTTTTCTTTGATTTCTAAAAACAATATATTATGTCAGCAATGTACTTAAATGTTATTGTCAACAGTATATCACTGTTTGCAATAACCCAATCTATACTTGTTCTTTTAGACTGTGTTCAATCTTTTTGTCATTATAAATTCTTCTGCAATAAAGAAACTTGTAACTGTATTATTTCACATTTACATAATCTATTTTTTCACATGGGCAATAGCTTTACTATTTTTGTTTAAAAGTTTTTTAAACTAATATAAAAAATTAAACACAGAAGTATAAAGTGAAAGATCTTCATAATTCTCTACAGCCATAGATAACCAGTTTGGTGTATAATTTTCAAGTTTTTTTTGTGCATATTTAGCAATACTAATAACATTTAAAATTTAATTGAAACAAAATTAATGTGTAATATTTGTAGTTTTGTAATCCTTTACTCATGTAATATTACATTGTAAACATTTATCGTGTTTATGGCTATAGGTTTAAACAGTCCTTTTACATGACTTTACAGTATTCCATTGTATGAATATGCCATAATATTTCTAACTAATATAGGGAGGGGACAAGAGAATCAAATGTTAAATCAAGATATATTCAGAGGCTGAATCATGTTGCTGCTAGACCATGGAAAACCTGCAGAACAGAGTAAGATTCCTTCTGGGAATACTAACAAATCATTTACCCATACCAGGAAGAGAAAACAAGGAAACAGTCTTTAAGTCATGCACTACACAAAATAAACACAATCATTCATTCCCTGTAGCTAAAACCACAGGTAAAACCACAGGGAATCTATGTATCAAAGGGTAGCATGCCTTTCAAGCTACATACTCTTTATCTTTCACACTGTATACCTATACCATCAGAGGAAAATAGGTAAACAAAGTCTTTAAACTGTAATTCATAGAAACTAAGAATGATATATATAAACTGAATTCCCCGAAGAGTTGGAGTCTTTGTCTTGGTCCTTCTCATTGTCTTTTCTCTTTGTCTCTCTGTCCCTCTTGGCTCTCTCATTCTTTGTCTCAATCTATGGGGTGTTATCCCTTCTTTAATAAACTTTCCTTTTGACTCTAACTCTGGCATGCACTTGAATTCTTTCCTGCATGTAGTCAGACTTTCTCTCAGTGCAAGACTTGA
Organism: Pteropus vampyrus; assembly: GCF_000151845.1. Lineage (NCBI taxonomy): Eukaryota > Metazoa > Chordata > Mammalia > Chiroptera > Pteropodidae > Pteropus > Pteropus vampyrus. The sequence continues at coordinate 156,846 of NW_011889324.1, read as the reverse complement.
ATCTCCCTTTAGGAGGATTTGCCCTGTTCTGCATCATCTTTCCTGGCCAACCACAAAGAGATGAAAAAATATAAATTCTATTTACCCAAGTTGCCATGGCTCCTTTCTTTTAGAGGGTGGTTAGGATATTGTCCCTAGCTGTGCGGATCAGTTGGCCTTAGACAACAGTGCACACCGTTCTAGAGGACTGGTAGAGGCCAGTCCTCTGACTGAGCAGGAGTCCATAGGTCCTGTCTGTTTTTCCCACTTCTCTTCTTCTAAGTTCCCTGAAATTTGATGCCTCCATTGGAATTGCAGAGGTCTGCTGAGGAACCACCCCACCTGGACTCCAAATTAAGACTGAGTAGCAACCTTTTGGCTTCAACAGGACAGGTAAGCTCCAAAAGGTCTTCTGTCTCTTCCTTTTGGCTCCTTTGCCTTTTACTCATTCCCTGCCCTCTCTGGTGGGAACTCATAATAGGAGAGAAGGCAGGGTCATAGTAGTCACTTGAGCTGACCTCTCCAATCTTCTCCCCCATCAGTCCTGCATCATAACTATTATCTACAATATTTTAGATTTTTCCCATTTTTCCTTACTACAAGAAACTCTTAGGTAAACATCTTGCACATACATTGGGGTGCCCACTGGATCATTTCTTAGCAATAAATTTGCTGGATCAATTTTATTTATCAAAATATCAAAGTATAAGTATATTTATAATTTTGATACATAATCTCAAATTACCTCCAGAAGCTGTATGCATTGACACTTAAATCAACAGAAAATGAGAGAACCTATTTCTCACACTCTTATCAAAGTGCAGTATTATTTTTCTTTTTCATCTTAGCTAATCTATAGGCAAAAAAAAAGATTATTTTGTTTGTTGATTATTAGTGAAGTTTAGCATTTCCCCCCATGTTTATTGGCTTTTGCATTTCCACTTCTGTGTATTGCCTATGGGGTGTTATTTTCTTTTTCTCTTTGTAAAGTTTTTTTTTTATGTGTATACTAAAAATATTAACTCTGATGCATGTGTTGCAAATATTTTCCTTTTTTTCTGCCTTTTACATTACCTATCAGATAGAAAACCAGCATCACATTGTTTAAATTTATATTTCTGATGACTGGTGGATTTGAGCATATTTTTGTTAACTTGTTTAGTACAATGCCTTTAAAAAAAAATTCCGAATCACATATGGATTGGCTTTAAAATGTATGCCATAAAAAATCAATATCCTTTCAATTAAGCAAAATATGTGAAAGGAAACTATTTCAGGCAGTTACTAACAAAATCTAGTTAAAATAGAATATAGTTATATAAAATAAAAAGATAAAGCTTAAAAGTTTTCATATATTTAACTGATGTTTCTTTAATTTTGTAATTCTAGGTTTTTTCTTCCTTTCTAGAAGAAATACCTTTGCATCACATGCTTTATAAAAATGTCATACAATGAAGAAATGGCATAAAAGAAACTTAGAAAATTCTCTGCTGTTATAACAAATATATTGGAACACTTTTATAATAAAAATCGAATCTCTCTCTGAACTCCCTGACCTTATCCTCCAGAGTTTACAAATTGCTGTTTATTTTTATAGTATTTCCTATATATGGATTTTGTTCTTTAAATTTTTTTAATTGGATCACATTATACACATTCATCATTAAATTGTGACAGTGTGGAGATGGTGAAGATTTTCTTGAAAGTAGGTGCATAAGAAGTGCAGTGCTGACTGCCTGTTCCTATTTGGGAGATGCTGGAGAACTAGCTAAGGGCAAGAAGATGTTGTCTTTGTGGCAATATTATATTCGTGGATTTGGTTCCATGTACCACCTCCTCTACCCACTCTTACATTTCTAAGTTTGGGATCCATTGCCTTTTCTACAGTGTCTGTTTTGTGGTGTGGACTTTGAGCTCACTCATCAGGACCTAAAAGAAACACTCTTCTCTCATATAAAACAGGGGGATAAGATAAGAGGATAGGGAAACGAGGGGAATAGGGCTTGTGGTGACTTCATTTCCTAACCTCAAACACCATTCATAGGGTACATGACTCAGTTGAACAGAACTGGTATAATATCTTTCTTCCTTTCCCCCAGCTCCACAGAGCACTCATTCCACCACTCATAGAAATGGTATTAACTCAGTCAAAACAGAAATATATGTGTTTTCGTTTTCCTCTCCACATGCTCTCCAGATTGTGCTGCCCCTCAGATATATTCGCATCTTTACCCGACACCCCTGGGCCCCTCCACTAACTACTGGGGTAAAGTTCCGCCTGATTCCTGACTCTCTGGCAGATCTGTCCTTAATAAGTGCGAGTCTCTTTTCCTTTTCTCTTTGAATGCACTGTTCAGCCTGTCTTCACAGGCCCCCTGAGGCTGGAAGGGAACAGAGCCTAGGCCCTAAGTCAGACAGTGACTGGATAATCCTGCACTCTCAGGGCATGGAATGCCCCCTGACAAGCATCTTTCTGAGCCTGTCAGATCAGTCCAAGAGAGCAGGGAGGTGGCAGGATCCTCGGGGAGAAGACTGTTTCCAGACAAGAATTGAAACTCACAGGTTCTGTTCAGTTCAGCAGTTTTATACAGAGAGATTTAATCATAGAACAAGGTAGTACATGGAGAAAATTATTTTAAAGGAATTAATTTGGGCGTCCTGGAAAAGTGAGTGAGAGCTGCCTCTGTTGGAGGCCAGGCAAAAGGCTTCTGAGAAATAACCCCATTACCTCAGACTAACTGGGGAAGAGAATGGAAAGAGGGGACTTGGATGAGGCCTCTCCTCAAGGACTCTGGGGAAAGAGGAACTCCATGTCCAGTATAACCTGCCCAAAGCAAGAGTAAGGATTTGCAGGCAAAATCCAGGAGAAAACCACATGTGGTAAAGCAGTGGCAAGATGCTTTAAAAGAAAGCTGCAGCATTTCTCTTTCCTCCTGATGCTCTGGCGGAAAAGAATCCCGAATTGTTTTCCAGTATGAAATGTGGAACATCAAATAAATCAGCCAGTGAATAAGGATCTTAGGAAAACTAGCAGTGCTCCTCCACCTAAGGCTGAACCGGAAACCAAGTCTGAAGAGCATCTCTGAATGCTAAGTTAATAATTCGGGTTCCACAGGGAACAAAAGAGGCAAGAAATAATGAAGCCACCTTGTTGCCAGGTCAACAGACATTGAGCTCCTCTGCTCATATTCCCTTTAAATCTCTGGCCCAAATCATCCATCACTCTGAACTGAGTGAAAGAGGAGATCACAACCTGGCTGTGGGAAGGCTCCTCTTACAATGCTTCAAAATGATGAACTCTTTGCTGTTGGCAGAGGGAAGGGAAGGCCTTCTTTGAGTGAAAAATCTGTCCATCGCAATGGGTGGCTGGTCAGAAATCATTCCTTATTACTGTTTCATGTTGTAGTAAGTCCTCTCTTCTGCTCATCACATTAGCATTACGCGTGGCCTTTCAAATTTGGAAATAACTTCAGACGACTTAACTCCAGGAGATGGAGCCTCTCTAAGGAGAAAGTCTCAAACTCAGTTGATGTCTGTACTCCTCAGAAAGAAAAGAACAGAGAACATGCTAAAAGGGAAATCATGTAGATCATTACCATCACTTTTTGGAATTGAATCACTGCTGGCTTTGGCTTTACTCACAGAACCATGGATCTTCTTGCCATTTGGCATAAGAGCAAATTTCCTTGTCTCTGCCTCTGCATATTTTTGTCATTATCTACCTAAACATTTCTCATTTTGTATAGGTTTTGTAAGTAACCTTCATTGTCAATACCCTTTACTATGTGACAGGGATTGTGTTTAGTGCTCAATCTATTTGCATCATCTAATCCTCACCACAAACCTATGAGGTAAGTACCACAATAATGCCTGTTTTACCAAAGAGAAAATAGAAGCTAAAGGGTTTGTCTGCAGCACCAGCTAATTATGAGTGGTAAAGTTAGGACGCAAACCCAGACCATATGACCCCTAGACATGCACTCTCAACCCTTACGATGTTCCCTGGTGGGCAAAGAGTGTGACAGTCTTCTGTAGTCCTGGGTGCACAACTTGATGAGATAGGGTGATTTCTCCTGGTCATCTCAATTTTTCCTTAGCTTAACGTGAACTTCTTTGAGACTATATCCTGGTGCAGAGTCAAGACAACCAAGCCTCTTAACATTTCATAAGTAGTCTGATAACACATTTGTATACAGTAGAGGAATTCTTTATACATTAGCAAATAATATTCTTGTCTTATTTTCATATATATATTCTTCTTTCAAATACACTTAGCAAATTCAAGTAAGAGTGAAGGATAACAAAATTTCCTTTAAATTTTCTACATAGGCAATCATATCACCTACAAATAGTGAGTTTTTTTTTCTTTCTGATCTGCATGTTTTTATTTCCTTTTCTTACCTTATCTCAATGGTTAGAACTTCTAGCACTATGTTGAATAAGAGTGTTAAGAGCAGAAATATTAGCCTTGCTCCTGACCTTGCTCCTAGGGAAAAACGTATTCAGTGTTTTATCTTCAAGAACAGCATTATCTGTAATCTTTTGTAGATGCTCTGTATCAAACTTCCCCCTCTACCCCTAATTTTTGGAGATTTTTTTTTTGTCGTGAACATGTGTTGGAGTTTTTCAAATTATTTATCTCTATCAATATGATTATATTATTTGTTCATCTGTAGACTCTCCATATGCTAGATTACATTGGTTGGTTTTTAAATGTTGAACCAGGCTTGCATCCCTGGAATAAATCACTTGATCATGGTGTATAATTCTTTTCATATATTGTTTCATTCTATTTGCTAATATTTTGTTAAAGTTTTGTGTCCTTATATTCATGGGGATATTGGTTTATAGTTTCTTTTCTTCCTTTCTTCCTTCCTTTCTCTCTCTCTCTCTCTCTCTCTCTCTCTCTCTCTCTCTCTCTCTCTCTCTCTCTCTGTAATGTCTTTGTACTGATTCTATATCAGGGTATTACTAGCTTCATAAAATGAAAGTGTTTCCTCCTCTTGTATTTTCTGGAATTGATGTTAATTCTTCTTAAAAGGTTTAGTAGAATCCTATTATGAAGTCATCTGGGGGAAATTAGTGTGATTCAACCCAGTTTTTAATAATTTTTGTTGAAGTTTTTGTCACTGAGGTCTTTTTCCATTTTTTTCAACCTTAAAGTGGATGTTTCATTGTAATTTTATATCCATTCCAAAACTTAAGATGTTTCACTTACTAGAACTGTAAATCTGACATGACATTCCTCTTCAGAAATGTTGGGGAACTATATCCACAACCCCATCACCTGTGAGAGGACCCATAGGGACAGGCAGAGCTGGAAGTCTCTCTAGGATGCTCTAAGGGCTCAAGTCTTCTCTTGGTCTCTTCTCCCATGGCTACCTGGAGAGTCCTGGGCTTTGGACTCCCTTTCTCAGGCTAGTCCACACAGAGAAGCAGACACTAAAGAAAAGTCAATCAATCTGAAACAGAAACAAATGAGACTGAGAGAAGGGGTGGTGCAAGGAACCAACTCCATGTAAAATTGCCACAGGAATTTTTTGCAGTCAGAATGTAGAACATAGTATTTGGTTGGGCATTGGTATTTTTTGGGAGGGAGGCGGTATTGGTATTATAGTTGGAAAAAGTCAGAGGAAGATCCAAGGGAAACTTAATTTATACTGACAATATATCTCCATTGCTTTTTTAAAATTCTCCCTTTATAAAAGAACATTAATTGTCAATTTTCTCCCTTGTTATTATTTCAAATTGCAAAAGTAGCCACTATGATAAAAATTCAACAGTGTAAAAACATATAATATAAAAGGTGATTTTCTCCTCTCCCATTTTTTCTGCCTTTTCTCTTTTTTCCAGTACTTCTTAGGTTCCAACTTCATGCTGAACTTATTACCCACATTCCCACTTCCTTACTCTTCTTTCCTATCCCTTTCTATAAAAGTTATAAACAATTTTCAAAGCAAACTAAGGCTTTCAAAAATCCAAGGATACTTGCGTTTACATAAAGCAGTGGTTAATAACCACTTGCCTCTTGCACTGCTATGATATATTACCCACCCTCTTTATTTGCAAATGTCCCTGCCAGCAGCAGCTCTGCAGGCATCTGCCTGTAACTTCTGGCTGAACCACACCATTTTTGCACTAATTTAACCCAAATCTCTAACACACTGGTTAAAGAATATATTCTTAGCACTTGTTGATTTATAATTTAATGTGAAATATTATTGTGTGGAAGACTGCTAATAAGATGGTTTTGGCAGTAAACTCTGAGGAAGAAAACTTTTCTAACTTTACTTCCTCCCCCATTAGCTGGCATTTAAAGCAGGATAGCTCTGAATGGTCAATAATCTGTATAAGGCATTCCTTTGTTCCTTTATTTCCCAGTTAAAGGAGGTGAAATATTTCTGTTAAGAAAACATGCCTCAGGCTTTGGAGTCAGTTATAGCCCTCCTGTTTGTTAAGTACATAAATAGCAAAGGTGAAGTGGTTCAGCTTGTGAATTCTGGAGCCATGCTTCCTGCCTCCTGCCAGCTTACCTTTCAAACCTCAGAACTACCATTTATTTACTAAGTGTATGATGCTGGGTAAGGTAGCTAGCCTCAGCATCCATCAACTTGTTCATCAGTGAAATGGTGATGATTATGGCATTAGGGGTACCTCAGGGTTTTTTGGTGAGGATTGCATAATATATAGAATGCACTAAGAATAAGGCGTGACACACAGTAAATCCCATACAAGTATTAATTATTGATAGTGGTTACATAGAAAATATCTGGTAATTTATATATATGGCAAAATAATGAAAGAATCTCTGTATGGACATGGTTTATATAGAATATAAAAGCATAAGACAGTCATTTATTGGGCAAGAAATAAGCAGAGACCATCATCCCCATACGCCCAGGAAAAGGGGCAAAAGTTATAGCAATTATTGATTTATTTGGTGTCTCTTTATATTCCATTCACTATTCCCATCCTCATTGCATTTGATCATTTGTACGGCTATAGTGAAGACAGAATTCCTGGCAATGGAGCTGATGAAAACAGGCCTAACAGAATATTTGTAAACTCCTCTCTGAGGCAACTTGGGTTGGGAGCGAACCTCATTTCTGTAGCATGAAAGCATGTTATATTGATAGTAAAATGAATTTGCTTGCTAACAGTATCTCTCTTAATTTTTATTACCCAAAGCCCCCAGAAACCATAGCTATTCTTTAAGGAAGAATACTTCAATCCATCTTCCACCTCAATTTCAACACCTTCTTCTCAGTATATTCTCCCATTAAACTAACATGCCTGCCTATTCTCTCAGAATGGCAGATATTTCCTCACTTGCTTTAATCTTAATTCAGTTTCGACTCATGGGTAATGGCCCTCTCAATATTACCTTCAGTTCCCTGAGCTCATCATCATTTTAATTTACAACACTTGCCACTCTGGAGCCCTGGATTAGTTTTCTCTGCTGCTGCTCCAAGAAGTTCCCAGACTCCACTACTGCTTCAGTGGCTGCCACTGGAGAAAATTCTGACAACCTCATGCTCAGGGGCTTTATTTACTCATTCATGAGTCCAAAGTTCAGTTGGGCTTTCTGCCCCATCCTAAACCATTTTTCTTAGTCTTAGTCATCTCTCTGTGTTGTGGTCTATGAGTGAACAGAGCACTTGGGGTTTCACAAATGAAAAATCTCGCCCTCTTAAGGTGGCATTGTGATGATTTGCATAACTTGATCCAAATGCTGTGCTACTGAATTAGATACCTCCTCACTGATGTTAACAACATATGCATAATTTTGCATCCATTCTTCTACCTTAGCTGTGTGTGAAATAATATTTTGAGATCTTAACATATATTTTTGTAGCTGTTTTTGGTATTTCACTCTTTTGTCTTCCTGCAATTCATGCAGATATCCGTGTTTCACTGAAGATTTGTAGCTGGGTTTCCTGGTTTTTGTGTTTCTATAAAAATATGAGCCCATTCTTCTGGGGGCCTCGAAGTCAAACAATAAGAATAATAACAAGAAGAATTTTTCCAAGATTAGAGAAAGAACCCTCCCCCAGCCTACTGGAGAGGGGAGAGAAGGAAAGGAAGTGATAAGAGCAGAGATTGCAAAGAGGAAATGAATGCAGGTTGTGTCCAGATGAATGAGGCCCTGAACAACCTTACGAAGTTCCTGTGCCTTGGTATGGAGAGGAAGCATCTAACAGAGGTTTTACAGCTTAGGGGGTCATCAGACAAGAAGGAAGGACTTTCAGCAGGAGTCCCTAAGGACCAATGACCCAGACCTGTGTGACCTATGACTGAAGGACCAGATGTCCACCTACTATCAATATCTTTGTTCTCTCTCCTGTTTGCACTAGAATTTAAACACAACCCTGATAAAATAGAAGAACCCAAACTTTATGGGAATCAAATTTCTGTCACCCCAGTGGGCTAATAGGCTCAAAATAGAAATTAAGTTGAATTAGTAAAAAAGTTTTATTTCTTGTTCATTAAAGTAGATTCTTAAAATATAATAATGTTCACACACTTGAGTCTCTGAAAGGATTGCACATCCTAGTTTGTGAGCACCAGTTTTTGGTAGAGATTTCTCTGCCTTACTAACATTTTTAATATAATACTAATAGCCATATTATGTTCTAAACAGCTCTGGAATCCAAGCAAGTTTCTTATAGACCTGGGTAAAGACTGAAAAGATAGCAAGTTGACAGGAGTCTGGGCATCCTGCAGGACAGCTTTCTCCAGAGTACCTTCTTTTTTATCTCTTTAACATGAAGGCTATTATAATACTCCCTTTAAATAGAAGGTTCAGCAGCTCAGAAAGTTGGAATGTCATTTATGTAAAGTATAAAATAATTCATAGGTATATTATAAGATATATCTATGCAGGTATAACATTTGCTTTTGTTTTTTCTTTGATTTATTTTGTTTTGTCTCTATACATTTGAAACCCATTCTGAAAGCAATTCCCAATGTACTTTAAGCTATGACAACAAAAGTGTCTGGCTTCTTTCAAAAGTAACTATTTTGAAGGTTAGTACTTGTTTGCATTTTAAGTTCTCATGTTTGTTAAGAAGAGAATCTCTTGACTTTAACATCACGTGTCACATTTCACTGTCAATACAGTTCTGGGAGAACAGGATTAATATTTATGTTTCTTAAAATACAAGGGCAAAGCTTTAAATAAGTTATATTTTAGTAGGGCCAACTGGATGAAACATTCTTTGCTAGTTGAGTTTATTAGCTCTACTGCAATAATAGTTTCCATTTCACAATCAAATGGTCATCCCCTAATGGTATAGAAAATGGTTTTCCTTTTCCAGAGTTCAAGGTAGAGCACTTGGAAATGAATAATAGTTTTCTTCATTACCCTTAATTTCCCTGATCCACTGCTAACATACTGGGTATTTCTTTATTCTAAAGACTCTTCAGAACTTTGCTTAAGGGAATTCTCTGAGTTCTGGGCTGTCGCAGGAACTACCTAGCAGGGGAATACCTTCAGGAGAAGAAACAGTCTCTGTCAAGATCATGTGTCTGTACTCTGCTTTTCCTTGGATACCATAGTCTGAGAGCATCTGGTTTGGGTTTGCTGCTAAGGAGTTCAGCACAGGTACCTGCTATATCTTGGAAGATTCCAAAGTCTTATTTGACTTCATAAACCTCTTGCTACTGACTATTCTGGTAAAGAGGAGAGGCAGAGAGATCCTAGGAAGGGCATAGGAGAATTCCATTCAGAGTGCCCTGCTGACAGTTAGTGGACAGAACAAATCAGAACTATCATAGGACACTAGAGAAAATCTAGGAAGGCAGTTAGTCACTCTTAGAGCAAATTGCATGTGTTTTAATGAAGAGTAATGCCATTTCTGGTCTTTGTTGCTCTCTTTTCACAGCAAGTTAAGGTCTGTAAGCATTTATTTGTCATGTGGGATTTTATTTTCCAAATGGTATTGAAATTTAATTGATTCCCAAATTAAATGAAGAGCAGCACTCATTTTAGTCTTCTCTGGATGAAACTTGAGATGATAATAAAAAGTGCATGGAAATTGTTTGAGTTCATTGATTTCAGTGACTCAATTAAGTATAAAATCCCAAGAGAACTAAATATTTAATATACATATACTGAATATTAGAAACTCATTGAAATTTCTGTATATCAACATTTCAATTTTGGAAAGGAATAACAAAGAAGTTACAAATAAACAAAAGCTCAAATAGAAGTTTTGAGTAAATATCTCCAACTCTGCAATGAGATGCTGCTACTAATAAGTATTAAACTATTTATTTTACAGACATTGATTTTTCTTTTCAGAAATTTACAGTCGTATTTACAAAGTATTTTGAATTTTTCCTTCAATATAAAATAAATTAATTTTTAAAGGTCTCGATTATTTATTTATTTATTTATTTAGTTATTATTAATTTTAATTATGGTGAAATCGGTTAATGAAATCCAGTAACTTTCAGATGTACAGTTAAACAGTACACCATATATATATCGTATTGTGTGTTCACTGCTCATAGTTAGATTTATTTCTGTCACCACATATTTGACCCCTTTTACCCCATCTACCTCCCCCATCCCTCCTCCCCCTCTACCCTCTGGTCTATTGTCCATGTCCGTGATTCTCTGCTTGTTTGTCCTGTTTGTTTGTTGCTTTTAGGTTGATATCTCACATGTAAATGATATCATGTGGTTGTTGTTTTTTCTGTCTAGCTTATTTTGTTTAGCATGAGTATCTAGAGGTCCATCCATGTTGTTGCAAATGGCAGTATTTCGTCTCTTCTTATGGCTGAGTAATGTTCCATTGTATATATGTACCACTAATTTTTTATCCAGTCATCTATCCTAGAACACTTTGGTTGCTTCCATGTCCTGGCCACAGTGAATAATGCTGCTATGAACATAAGTGTGCAAATATATTTTTGGATATATAATTTCAAGGCTTTGGGGTAAATACCCATTAGAAGGATTGCTGGATCATATGGTAGGTCTATTCTTAGTTTTTTGAATAACCTCCATACTGTTTTCCACAGTGGCAGTACCAATTTGCAGTCCCACCAGCAGTGTATGAGGGTTCCTTTTTTTTCACATCATCCCCAACACTTATTATTACTTATCCTGTTGATGACAGCTATTCTAACAGGTGTGAGATGGTATCTCATTGTGGTTTTGATTTGCATTTCCTAATAGATAGTAATGTTGAGCATCTTTTCAATGTTTTTTGGCCATTTGTATGTCTTTTTCAGAGAAGTGTCAGTTTAGGTCCTCTGCTCATTTTTGATCGAATCGTTTGCATTTTCGTTGTTATTGAGTTGTATGAGTTCTTTGTATATATTGGATATTAGGAACATATCAGAGGCATTGCTTGCAAACATATTTTCCCATTTGGATGGTTGTCACTTTACCTGGTTGACAGTTTCTTTACCTGAGTAGAAGCTTTTTAGTTTGTTGTAGTCCAATTCATTTATTTTTGCTTTTACTTCCCTTGCCATTGAGGTCAAATTCATAATAACCTCTTTAAGTCCAAGGTCCTTGAGTTTAGTTCCTATGGACTTTTACTTTTGGGTAGGTTTTTGATGATTGTTACTATTTCCATACTGCTGATCAATCTATTTAGACTTTCCATTTCTTCTTGATTCAGTGTAGGATGATTGTATCTTTCTAAGTACTGGTCCATTTCTTCTAGGTTATTAAATTTGATGTTATATACTTTTTCATAGTATTCTTGTATGATCCTTTGTATTTCTGCTTTTTCAGTCATAATTTCTTCTCTTTCATCCCCAATTTTGTTTTTTTGTCCTTTCTATTTTCTTTAGTGAATCTAGCCAAGGGTTTGTCAATTTTATTAACCTTCTCAAAGAACCAGCTCTTTGTTGCATTTATTTTTTCTATTGTGTTGTTGTTGTTGTTGTTGTTGTTGTTGTTGTTTTCAATTTCTTTTATTTCTGCTCTAATTTTGATAATTTCTTTCCTTCTGCTGACTTTAGGCTTCATTTGTTCTTCCTTTTCTAGTTTTTTTAAGATGAAGCGTTAGGTTGTTTATTTGGGCTTGTTTTTGTTTTTGGAGATAGGCCTGTAATGATATGAACTTTCCTCTTATGACTGCTTTTGCCATGTCTCAAAAGTTTTGATGTGTTGTGCTATCATTATCATTTCTATGTATGATATCTTCTATGTATCTCTTGATCTCTCCTTTTATTTCTTCTCTGATGCAGTCATTCTTCAATAGCATGTTGTTTAATCTCCATGTATTTGTTGTTCTTCCTGCTTTCTTTTTACAGTTGCTGTCTAACTTCAAAGCCTTATGATCAGAGAATATGGTTGGTACAATTTCAACCCTCTTATATTTGTTGAGGCTACCTCAGTATGTGGTCAATTCTTGAGAATGTTCCATGTGCACTAGAGAAGAATGTACAAGCAGCTGTTTTGGGATGGAAGGCTCTGTAAATGTCAATTATGTTCAGTTAGTCTAATGTGTCATTTAATGATGTCATTTCCTTATTGATTTTCTGTTTGGATGACCTGTCCATATCCGATGGAGGTGTATTTAGGTCCCCTACTATGATAGTGTTTTGGTCTGTTTCTCCCTTTATTTATAGATATCAATAAGTGTTATGTCTCCTTGGTGTATGATTCCCTTTATCATTATGATGTGTCCTTCAGGATCTTTCTTTACCTTTTTTATTTTGATATCTATTTAATTTGATATTATTACTGCTACTCCTATTTTTCTCTGAATGCCATTTGCTTGAAATATCATTTTCCACCCTTTCACTTTGAGTCTATATTTGTCTTTGGAACTGAGATGTGTCTCCTGGAGTCAGTGTATTGTTGGGTTTTGTTTCTTGATCCAGTCTACAACTCTGTGCCTTTATTGGTGAGTTCAGTCTATTTACATTTTGGGTGGTTATTGACATATGAGGTTTTCCTATGACCATTTTATCTTTTGCTTTCTGGTAGCTAGGTGTTTCCATTGCTTCCTTGTCCTTGTGTTTCTGTATTTTTTTTTTTTGTTGGAATTTGTGGATTTTCCCTGTGTTCTTTCTTGTTTTATATTATATACTTCAGTTCTGCATTTGGCATGCGATTACCATTATGAATATATAGAGGATAATTATGTATACTTAGTAGTCCATTTTCTTCTGTGCGTGCCTTATCTCCATTCTCCTTTGCGAATTTGGATCTTTGAATCCTCCCTTTTTCTGTTATTATTGTCTAAATTTGTCCCTAATTTGTCCCTATGTATGCTAAACATTAATTGCTGTCTTGCAATTACAAATCTCTTTTTATTGTTTAAGCTTATAATGTGCTGTCGTGAGTAAGAGTTGCACTCCTCTGCTTCTATCTCCCCTCTAGTCGCTTTACTCATAGTTATGCATTTTTTCTGTCATTTTGTTTTAGATATGCTGACCCCTTTCAGTATTTCCTATAATGCAGGCCTCTTTAGTGGAGAATTCCCTCAATTTTTCTATGTCTGGAAAGTTCTTTATTTCTCCTTTATATCTAGAGTAGAACTTTGCTGGACACATTATTCTTGGCTGGCAGTTATTACATTCAATAGTTTTAATAATTGCTTCCACTCTTTTCTCACTTGTAATGTTTGTGCTGAAAAATCCAATGATAATCTAATGGATTTTCCTTTACAGGTTATCATCTTATTTTTCCTGGCTGCCCTGAGAATTCTTTTTTTTGTCATCGATTTTTGATGATTTTTGTATAATGTGTCTTGGAGAAGGCCATTTTGGGTTGAGATAATTGAGTGTTCTGTTGACTTTTTGAATTCCAAGCTTCAGCTCATTCCTTAGATTTGGGAAATTCTCATCAACTATTTGTCTGAAAATGCTTTCTAATCCCTGCTCCTTTTCCTTCCCTTCAAGAATGTCCATTTTTCTTATGCTTCCTTTCCTGTTGGTGTCACCTAGTTCTTGTATTTCTATTTCATTATTTTTCATTCTTCAGTTTCTCTCTTCTTACTTCTGATTTATTTCTAGATTTTTGTCTTTGATATCACTGATCTTTTCCTCCATTTGGTTGGCTCAACTTCCCAAGCTTGCTATTTAATTTTTCATTTCTTGCAGTGTGTTCTTTCTCTCCAGAAGTTCTATTTGGTTCTTTTTGAGATTTTCAATCTCCTTGCTAAAGAACTCATTCTGCTCTCCTAGTCGTTTTTCCAGTTCCTGAAATTGTTGATATGAATTGTTTTGTATCTCATTGAGTTTTTTTCAGAAGTATCATCCTGAATTCTGTCATTCAAGTTGTATATTTCTATGTCTTTAAGCTTATTTTCTGCGGATTTTTCTCTTTCTTTCTGACCTACCTTGTCATCTTGGTTGTTCATGTTGTTTAATAGACTATTTCTCTGGCTGGGTATTAATGGAAGTGTATTCTGCTTTTTTTTTTTTTCCGGAAAGAAGATTTATTATACAAAGGTCTCTCTTTAGCCTGTGGGTGAGAAGTCTTTTTTTTTTTTTCCAGTAGGTGGCCTCTAAGTCTCTTGGATCTCTGCTTTAAGTAAAGTCTTAATAATGCCTTTAAAAATATATATATTCGATCACACTTGTTACTCTCAGTTTTGGTCCCTGTTAGTGTTAGTGACACTTTTGATAGCTTTTGCTCAGTTTCCCCTGTGTTTTGCAGTGTTCAGTCTTGGAGGATATGGGGTGAGGGGCTCTCTGAATTGTGGGATGGAGGCTGCAGTTCAGCCTTGCGTTTTGCAACTGCGACTGGCATTAATCAACTATTGCTTCACTGCCATCCCCACTTCTCTACCGTCCCCACTTTTCTGCTTTCTGCCCTGATCTCTGGGCACTGCTGCTGTGCAGAGCTCACAGCTCTCGCAGGTGGGGCCGTTCATCTTCTCCGCATCTTCTCCCCTCCCCTTCCTCCTTAGAAAGACTTTAAAATATTTCTTTCAGTCTACTGCCAGACTCTCGTGATTCTGACCTTTGGCATCTCTTCTTTGCAGATCCCTCCCTCAGACATGCTTGTGTGCAAGTTGGGTGTTTTTTGTTGAGTTTTAGATGTTCAGCTTATTGTTGTTTCAAGGGGAGAGATCTGGGGACATCTCTCACTCTACCATGTTTCTGATGTCACTCAAAATTATTATTTTTTAATTATTTAATATTGTAAAAATGATCTTTGACTCAAAATGCATCTTTAATCTTTGAAAAAAAATATATCCTATGGATTCAGTCAAGAATATAGAGTGCACCACTTGTTAACATTTTCATCATTCTTCCAAGGGTCACAAAATTAGGAGGACAGATGACTTAAGCATTTTAGTACTAAATACCCTCTTCTATAAAGAAGTTCTTTCTTAGTGTAAACCATATCACTCAGAAAAATTATTTCAACTTCTTTATATCATGTTCATATCTTCTGCTTTCTTACCATCCTATCATTACTTCAAGGGAACAGAAAAGGAAAAAAAGGCATATTGTTTTTCCTTACATAAACTCAGTGTTGTCTTAAAGGTCTTACCATTGTCCCTGTTCTAAAAGAAAACAGACATAAACTTCTAACTGTTGCAGAATCACCTCCAAAAGACTGTGTTCGTGTGCCTGATGTGCGGGTAAAGTCAAAACATTGAGACACTGGTGCTTGGAGATAGAGAAAGGTTTATTTGATTTGGCCAAAGCAAGAGGATGGGAGAGCAAGTACTCTCAAATCTGCCTCTTCCGAAAAAACAAAAGTAGGGAGTTTCTGTGCAGGTAGGGAGGAGGGGAGAGGGTATTCTAGGGAACTAAGAGAGAATTCTGTGTTCCTTTAGTCACAGATGATGCTTTTTCCTATCGGGCTCCTGGGCATTGAAAGCTGCTGGTCATACCTACCTTGAAGACATTTTCCTTTCTGCAAAACAAACTCATAAATTTTCCTCGTGGCCCTGGAGTTATCTCCTCCTGCCTGACAAAGGAACAGTATATCAGCAACACAAAATTATGTTGTGAAAACAAGGGCTGCTGTGTTGAAGAACAAAGATTTGGCAAAACATCTCATAATTGTATGTTAGTGACATTATCTTTAAAGCAGAAAGGAGTCACTGGACATTTTGTGACTATCACCAATGTTTAAGCTATCATTGTTTTATGCTATATTCTTAACTAGCTATATTTTCTATTCTCTCAAGCAAAGTGTAGTTTTAAACATGTTTCCTGGAACTTGCTTTACAAGCAGTCTTTCAGAACATGACTAACATACTTTCTTAATCTTTGACTATAAGCTACATGACAACCAAAATAATTGAAACATTTCTTTAAAGCCTATACTGATATCCTAATTAAGAATTAAATTATTTAATTCTAGCTGCCCAAATACTAGGGGCACTAGAAGCACAAGGGGTTAAGCTACATAATTTCATAAAACAAATCATGTGTGAACACTAAAAGTTATTCTTTTCACCATTGCTCTTTCTTCTATTCAAAATGGTATTTTTTTTCAGTTGCACAATCACTGGAGTTGCCCAAGAAATAGGGCATTCACTGATAGAGATGTGCATTGGATCTTACAATCTTCTCACTCTTTCACTTAATTAATATTTAGTATCTTGTATTTTATTTGGAACCCTATCAGTTACCAAATTCTCTCCCTTTTTATTGAAATGTTTTTCACTTTCATAACCACTTATCCAATCCCAGCATTCTCACCTTTCCTTCTTTATATCAGGCTTTATTCATTTCATGTTTGTACCATTGCAATAACTTCCAGACTATTTTCCTGTCTACAATCTCTCTCCTCTGCATAGCGCTGCCAGAACAGCCTTTTATCATGCCACTTCTCAGGTTAAAATTTTAAATGGTTCTTTAAGAAGCAGATGATTCTCATGTTATTTAATTTATTCTACAGCATAAATAAATTTTAAAAAGTTTCCAGATTCCTTTTTATAAAGCTAGCAATAATTACAAATATTATAAGTTGATTGTAATGTGTTATATACTGATTATAAATAAGCTATAAGTATATTTTTCCAATAAATCTTTCAAAATTGGATATTTGGCCTCCTTAGGAATAACAACGTAAAAATTTTAAAGAAAATATTAGCTAATATTTTCCAACATTACATTAAAAAATAATACTCCTTGTTAGATTTCATTTCAGTAATATAAACATTTGGCAATATTAAGAAATATATTGCTATAATTAATCAAAAAAATAGCTAGAAGAAAAATATGATCATCCTTATAGATGCAAAAAAGGAATGTGCTAATATTTATCACTTACTCTTGACTTTTAAAAAGACTTTATACAATTGATAAATATATCTTGAGTCAAAACCAGAGTCATTAATGAAGAAATACTAAGAAGCATTTCCAGCAAAATCAGGAACAAGGTCACAGTGTTATTTATCATATTTTAATATGGTTCTGGAAGTACTAGCCCAGTGTAATTACATATGAGAAAGAAAAAGGAAATATAGCTATTAAAAGGGAGGAAGCAACTTTTATTTTAATTTGTACATGATATGATGTAACACCTAGAAAAATCTAAGAACTGGAAAGCAATCAGAAGCAATAAACCAGTTCAGTAAGTGTCCAGTTATGAAATTAATGCATAAACATAAATAGCTTTCCTGTGACTAAATAAAAACCAGCTAGAAAACAAGGGTAAAAGAGTTTTGCTTTATTATTGCATTTCCTGAGAAGTCCACTAAGGCTTTGTTGCCTGAATATGTGTAAATCAGTAATTTTCTTGGAGATTTAGAAGCAATAATGTATTCTGATGTGATGGACTGGTATTCAGCTGAGGCTCAATAGAAGTTATTTCCTTACTTCTGAGAGCTCTGACTTCACCCTCTTCTCCCTCGAATTGGAATTCATCCTTTAACTAAGGCCATAGTAGGATCTGCTATAGGTCTTTTATGGAACATGAGCTTTCTTTGGTGCCTGTGGACAAATGAACTGTTAAGGGCACGGCTGGGATCAGGACTTTTTATATCTGCATCTTTTTAGCAACTCACCAGCAGGAGTACTTGGAAGTAGAGTGTCTATCTTCATACCTAGACCAAAAAGCAATGAAAGGATCATCCCAGAAGTACTGATATCAATACTTGTAGTTTCTAATTCTGGGTAGTGGTCTTCAGATGTTTATCATCTCACCATTACACTCCTTGTTATTTCCCTTCCTATATTCTCTCATACACACAATCACACACACATACTGATAAAGTTATGAATACCTGGAAAGGTAATGTCGGGTCTCCACTCTTTCAACCAGAAGGAAATTTCCAGTTAAAGAGAAACTGAGATTGTTTGTACAGAATGTTTTCAATTACATATAAAGTTCCCTAGATTGTAGCAGACTAATGTAGACTAATTTCTTTTCCTTATATTTAGTTATACTTGCTAAACTGCCTTGGTATCTTATTGCTTGGTCACTGGGTTGAGGCATTGAGGCTGGTGTCTAAGCAAATGGGAACTAAAATAGACCTAAATACTCAAGTTCAAAGCTATGGATAAAAAAAAAAAAAAGCAAGTCCAGGAGCATATCAGTAAGACTTTCGCTGAAGCAGGACGCCAGAGTGGAGGAGTCTCAGATGGAGGAGCAAACAGTGTTCCTGGATAGAGAGAGAGCTGCTGAGGACACAGCTGGACTGCTATCTGGGGCAGTGAACCAGGAATCTTTTTGAAGGTTATGGAGATTATCACTGTCCTGATGAGACAGGACCTAGCAGAGGACCTCATATCCAGACAAAGCCCAATTCATCTGTTCTCTCTTCCCCTTGAATCTCTGTTCTCATTTCTCTCTTCTTCAGTCCTTTATGCTAGATTGGGATTTAATTCTAATTTTGGGCCCTGGTGAGACTTTAAGTCAGCAAGAGTCAAACCATGCACAGATGTCCAGATTATTCTTCATTTACAGTTATATGGAGATTAGACAACACTGGAGATTGCTCTGTGGACTGGCCCTTCCTAAGCCATTGGTGCCAATATATGTCATTCTGCTTCAGGACCCTGATTTTCTGCTGTTTCCTACTTTGTGGTCTTGCTCTTAGGGGATTACATGGCACGTTTTCTTATTTACATTTTCCCTATCTCCACAGACCAACATATGGTCAGAAAGTGCAGTAGTATAAAGGAATAGAATAAAGAAAAAGGGAAGAGTCTGAGGCAGCCCCTCCCCGTAAAAGACAGCTAAACAAATATTGAGTTTTAAATGTTTGGGAGGACAGATACTTGCAGTTCTTCATTCGCGGTCATGTTTGTCAAACTGTTCCCACTTGGAAGTACATTCCTTTCATGGCTCTCCAACCACCTTTCCATGCATACACCCCACTGACCAGAAACATCTACCCAACAGAGTCACAATCAAGGGTGTGGGGAGGTGGACTGTTTGAGAATAAGAAAGTAGTCAGGGAGTGGGAGACAAGAGTGAGAGGTTGGATTTTTAGCTGGTTTTTGCTCCCTAGGCAGAGAATCAGAGAGTAGATCAGTGGAGACTGCAGAGGTATTTAGAAGAGACAGAATAGGCAGCACAGACTGGAAGAGGCAGTGGCTGCCTCAGGATCACACCTAGTCTCAGCAGTCCCCACTCCACAGACAAATGTATGTGAAGGTAAAGATTGGGTACTCAGTGAGGATTCAAGTATTTAATCAGTCCCAGGATACAAATGTTATTACCAATATTTCCTGATAGAAACATTCCACTTCAAGGTCCACCCACTGTATCCCAAATCTTACTCCAGGCTCCTCTACTACCAACCACTTCCCTAGAAAGACTTTAAAATATTTCCATTCATAATTTTTGAAGGTAATCAGGGTATTTTATGAGGTATTGAGAAGGCATAGGCCCAAATTATAAGATAAGTATACAGCATGAACTTAACTATAGACCCCCACCTCCCAGCTTTCTCTCTTCCTTCCACTTTTTCTTTTCCTCTCTTAATATCAAGTGTTTCTTCTTGAAAAATATGGCCTCAAGCCATCCATAAACCTGAAAGAAGCAGTATGATTGATGAACTAAGATGCATTCTGAAGCCAGGGTTTCCTGGTTTCCAGAGAATTCTGGCATCTTGATACACTATGCCACAGGATAAGAGGAGTAGTTTAAATACCCATGCTTCCAACAACTCTTCCTGTGGCCCACCTTCTCTACCCTCTCCTATGGCCTAGTTACCCAGAGAAGCTTCTTAATGATGTGATTACTCTAATTCAATTAAGGGAACAAAGGAAACATATTTTGCAGTTGGCTGGTCATCCTACCTTAAAATATCAGCTAATTAGAAGATGATGGGAGGGAAAGGTTTTTCTTGAGTATTTAAACCTTATTAAACCTCACTGTGATTATTGATAATATTCTTTACAAAATAAACCAAAAACATATTACATACCCAATTTTATTTAAAGACTGAATTTTTATTGTTCTCATTCTAGCCAGATATTATATTTATAATGTCTAAAATCATAGGAACTATTAATCCCCAAATTAGTGTTTTCTCAATTAAGCAAGGACCAGTTCTCTTTAAATCCTTTGTTGTCTTTGAAGCTGTAATAGTCTTTGGATATAGTTAACTCTCAAATTATATATGGTCAGGAATCTGAGAGAGTAAGGTATGTTTGAAAAAAATACAATTTGAAGAGAGTCAATGCCTACAGATTCTAAAATGCAGAGTAATTGTTCTATTCTCCGGGGAAAAAAGGCATATATGTAAGGTAAAGCAACATCCCGAATGACACATTTGATTAAAATTTACTGAGGACTTGCTATGTGCCAGGCACTGCCCTAAACATTCTATACATCTTGCCTCATATATACCTCACAAACATCCTTTCAGAAAGGATGTTTGTTTTCCTAATTTTTCACCTAAGGAAAATGCACAAAGAAGTTAAGTGACTTGCTCAAAGTCATACACCTAGCAATAAAACCAGGATTTGTACCTATACAATCTGACTAGAGTCCAAATTCATAACTATTACACAATTCCTGCAAGAAAAATAAGACCACAAATATTCTTGGGCATCAATAGAGACCAGTAATGACAAAGCAACACTAGATGATTAAAGGAATACATGACTAGAGACAAAGGACTAAACTCAGTCTCTGGCAATAAATTATTAAATTATGCTATAACCAAGTTGTTTTTTTTTTTTTCAGGAGAGAAATATAGACACACATATATAAATGCACACATTCAAGAGTTTGGAAATAAGGTTTCCCTTTGAAAACAAAACAAGTAAAAGATAGCCACAGTGGTTGTGAAAAGTAGACTGTAGGACCCAATCAAAGGACAGCCTGCCTAGTTATAATAGCAGAATACCACACACTCTACATGCTAGTCAAGGTTGAATGAGGATCAGCCAGGTGAAGGGGAAGAGTGTGTTCCAGGCAGAAGGGACAACATGTTCCAAAGCTAGGAGGTAAAAGAGAGCATGATGTGCGAAGAGTGTGTTGGAGCTGTTTCTACCGCCATCCCACAGTAGAGGTAGGGAGACCAGTTAGGAGGCTGCTGCAGTCATCCAAGAGAGATCTGGTTCTGCAGGGTTGGCAGAAATGGCAACCAGGAAGAGTGGACTGATGAGAGACATTTGAAGGTACGTGGATAGGATGAGGGGATGAGAGAGAGGAGAGGGTCTAGCTTAGGCAACAGGGTGGGTTGTTGGTGCCTTTCACTGAGAGTGAGACCTGAAGCAGGAGTAGCGGGGAGATAAAGGGAGACTACAGTTGGAAGATGAAGTGGAGGAGCTCAGGTTGATGAAAGTTGAGTTTTAGGAACCTGTGAGTTGTCCAAACGGAGCTCTTCAGTGACCAGCTGATCATATGGACCTGGAGTTCAGTACCAGGTCTGCACTGGAAGATAAAGATGTGGGTATCTTCAGTCTACAGACTCCGAGGGTGGATCAGCTGGCTAGAAGGAGCCAGACCATGAAAATAGAGAAGGGAAATGGGAAAAGGGAGAAAACCAGAGGCTCAGGAAGCAGAGGCCAAATCTACATCACATGGTATGGAAAAGGAGGACTTTAGTAACATCCCAAAGCAGTATCATTTCTTTCCTTACTACTTTGGTTTCCTATTTACTGTGGGTCTGTGTATCTGGAGGTGGGGTGGGCTGAGGTGAGGATGTCATCCTTTTACTTTCCTTGTATTCTGTGGCCTTTGGAGGCTCTTGATGTTCTTCCTTTTTTGAGGAAGGCAGTTTTTTTCCTTTTTTCCCTTTTTTCTTCTTCCAGGCTGTTTGTGCTATTCTGTCTGGCAGAACCTGCTGGCAGGGACTTCCTAAATATGTACATTAAGTTGCAGTATAAACTAGTGCAGGAGAGCATGGGTTTGGTGTGAGAGTTCTGATGGCTGTCATGGTTACCTAATCATCAACATGTCTAACAAGTAATTCTTGAGAATAGGCCATCGCCTGGGTCTTGGGAATCTTCGTCAACATCTTTATAGATTCAATTGATTTTCTGTAATGTAGCAAATCTCATTTTATTCTTTCAAGAATCAGAAATACACCTTTTAATTATAAAATGTGCTAGGTAAAGAGAAAGGAGTAAAATGAATTAATTGTAGGGAAATTTTTCAACTAAAAATAATTTTATTTATTCATTTTTATTTTAAATTATTTTGATATTTTCAATTAGAGTTGACATCCAATATTATATTAGTTTCAGCTGTACAGCATAGTAAAATAATTTAAACAGTAAGATAGTAGTGACATTCCCAAAGATTCAAGAACCTAGTTATATCATCTGACTGTCTTTTGAATATCTTGTCCATCAGACCATGATTATATTTTGTGTCTCTATAGTACTTTAATATTCTGGAGTTCCAGAACAGTGCTGACACCCAGCCATATGCATCTCCTGAAAGGAACAGGAAGTCACCCTGATTCAATAAAAAAAGAGTGAAAATTTTCCCCCAGTCTACTTCACACTCTAAATTATAGAAATGGCACTGACTCCCCTACATAAAGTAGATGAGAGTGGTTCTTTTCCTTTTTGCTGTTACCTTTTGAAGGCTTACGATGGCATAATAAGCCTTGTTGATTAACAAATTGGCTCTTTTGGATGGGAAGAGTTCAGGATAATAGTAAAGGATATTAACTTTAGCCAAGTTCCATGTATATGCTAGACACTGAAGTAAGTTTTTCATTGGTTTTCTTTTCAACTATAGAGCAATTGAGCAGTGTTTATCTTTCTGTTTTTTTTTTCTATCTATATCTAGTTAAAGAAATATTGATAGGAGGAGGGGAGAAGATGACAGACTAGGTAAAAGCAGGGTTCATCACCTCCCAGGTCCATATTGAAATTACAATCAAATTATAAAATAATCACCTGAAGTCCAGCTGATCATAACACCTACATCTGATAATATAAAGGAGCGACATGGAAGCCAGTAGGAGGGGCAAAGTCGCAAATCAGGCTGGACCCGCACTCACGGGTGGTGGAGGATCACCAGGAGAGAGAGCGAGGTTGCAGAGGCTCTCCTGAAGGAGAAGGGGTTCCTGGTCTCATCTGGGGGCTCCCCAGCTCAGGGTCCCAGCCTAGGGAAGAGGAGATTCCAGTAACCCTGTTTGTAGAAACCAGAGGGGATTCCAGGCATCTGGGTGAGATGGAAGGAGACTGAATCCCTAGATGTCTTTTTGAAGGACCTGCACATAGGCTTTCTGACCTGTGGTCACTCCCCCGGGGCACCGGCAGTGGGTCAGAGTCTTGCGTAGGATTTATTCTGAGAAAGTCTGCATTACCTGGTGTCAGAATGAGGACTAGAAGGGTAGCCACCATTGTACCTTAGTCCAGCCCCCTCCAGGGTAATCTACAGACCAAGCCAGCTTGAATGTGCAGATCCCTCCCACAGAGCCATTAGGAAGCACAGGTCAGAGGAGATCAGCCCACTCTGCCCAATCTGCAGATTGCCTGGGGAATTTGTTGCTGGACAGCTGCCAAAATGCTCTAATTTAGGGCCAAGCATTCCCAGTGGGTGGCCAGCATTGTGAGCCGCATTTCCGAGATAGGGTCAAACAGATCACTGCTGCCAACACAAACTTGGGCGGATATCAGGGTCCTGTGGGCCAGTCCCAGACAGCAGTTGGTCTTGCTGTGATCTGGAACTTCGGCAGGAACTCAGGAACAGTTACCAAAGTTACAGCAAGACAGGTTGTATTGATCTGACTGTCATTGTCTCTCTGAGACCATGCCCCACCTTACCCACAAATTGCCCCAAGGGCCCATTGTCACTGAACTGCCACAGCCCAGCCCCTTCTCTCCATGGAACTCCCAATCCACACAGGCAACAAACTTTGGCTGGCATAGGGTGGGCACTGCATGGAAATCAGCGGCGGGTAGACCTCTGCTGCTTGTAAGAGTTGCAATATTGTGTCTGGGGAGCACAGGGGTCTGTGGGACTGCCCCAGATAGCAGCTTGTCTCACTGTGATCTGTGTCTGAAGTGGGAATGACCAAGGACAGAAGTTGCAGCAAAACTGAGGCTGTATTGGCCAGATGGCCCTTGTCTCTCTGAGATCCCACTTCCTCCAAGCCACAAAGTGCCTGCAGCCCATTGACAAGCAACCCCTTGTGCCCTGCTTGGCTCTGGGGTTGTGCAGTCAGCACTGGCAACAGACCTTGGCTAGTGCAGTGAGTCATTTCGAGGAAAAGAGTTGTGGACAAACCACTGCTGCCTGTATGAGCATCAATATTTCTTGAGGGGATTGCAGGGGTCTGTATTGGCCTGACGGCCCTTGACTCCTTGAGCTCCTACCCCATTCAATACACAAAGTGCATGCTGCACGTTGATAGGCAGCTGCCCCTACCTTGGGGTGGCACATTTAGGCCCAGGGTGGGCAGCAGCTGACCTTGCTGCGAGTGGAAACTTATACAGGGAGCCACAGAGACAGCATTGGCACATAAACTGACACTGCAATGGCAGGGGAAATTTACTCAATAGACCCAGGAGATTCCCAGGGTCCCTGCACCACTCAACACATATATCACCCAGAGGCTCATCCAGTTTCAAAGACTTACAGGCAACTGACAGGCAGTGTCAGGCCTTGAGGAGCACTGGTCCCTCTGCTAAACTACCCTAGGTCAGGGATGGGGGATAACCGACTGCTGCCTACAGTGTTGTTTCTTCCACTTACCTACAAATTCAGCATAGGCAATAACCATCAGCAAATCATTTTGTAGTTCTCACTGGGTAACCCTGAGCAATCAAAAGCAGTGACTGAACTGCTTTGGCCTACAGGGGAGCCCCTCCCAAGGGGCCAGAAAAACAATGCATCTGGAGGCTGGTACCAGACCACAACGGAGCAACTCCTGACTAGTCCCATTTATGATACGCACAAAGAGTGGTTGCAACAAGTACACGAGACTCCTAGGGCAAATCCCACTCAGTGGGGTCAGCCCCTACACAACAACTTAACCTGTGGGTGCAGCCAATTCCCACGATTAGTTCACCTGAGAATTAATCCTATCCACTGATGTACTAACACCAATAAAAGCTTGGCAACAACAGAAGATCACACACAATCCACACAAAGATCATTTGCAGAGCCTCTGGCATGAGGGATCAGGGAGAGTGTGCCACTGGGCCACACAGGACACCTTCCACATTAGGCCATCTGGCTAAGGCTGAGAGATGAAACAAATATTCCTGACACATAGAAACGAACACAGAGAGGCTAATAAAATGATAAAACAAACATGCCACAAATGAAATAACAGGAGAAAACTCCAGAAAGTAAGTTAAAAGAAATGCAGGCAAGCAACCTACCAGAAACAGAGTTCAAAACAGTGGTTATAAGGATGCTTAATGAACTTATGGGGAGAATGGATGAGCACAATGAGAACCTCAACAGCATATAAAAGGACATAGAAACCATAAAAAAGAACCAGACAGAAATGAGGAATACAATAACTGAAATGAAGAATACACTAAAAGGATTCAACAGTAGATTGAACGAAGCAGAAGATCTAATCAGCAAATTGGAAGACAAAGTAGCAGAATACACCCAATCAGAACGACAAAAAGAAAAAAGAATTAAAAAAAATGAGGATAGTTTAAGAGACCTCTGGGACAACATGAAGTGTAAAAATATTTGGATCACAGGAATATCTGAAGAGGAAGAGAGAGAGCAAGAGATTGAGAATCTATTTGAAGAAATAATGACAGAAAACTTCCCTA
Source organism: Pteropus vampyrus (assembly GCF_000151845.1). Lineage (NCBI taxonomy): Eukaryota > Metazoa > Chordata > Mammalia > Chiroptera > Pteropodidae > Pteropus > Pteropus vampyrus. The sequence goes on along the minus strand of NW_011889324.1, from coordinate 130,767 downwards.
ATCTGGCAAAGGAATTAGACACACAAATTCAGGAAGCACAAAGAGTCCCAAACAAGAGAAATTCAAACAAACCCACACCAAGACACATCATAATTAAAATGAAAAGGTCAAAGACAAAGAGAGAATCGTAAAAGCAGCAAGAGAAAGGAAGCTGGTTACTTACAAGGGTACCTCCATAAGAATGTCTGCTGCCTTTTCAATGGAAACTTTGCAGGCCAGAAGAGAATGGCAAGTAATATTCAAAATTATGAAAAACAAGAATCTACAACTATGTATACTCTACCCAGCAAGGCTTTCGATTAAAATGGAAAGTGAGATAAAGAGCTTCCCAGACAGAGAAAAAGCTTAAGGAATTCATCACCAACAAGCCAGCATTACAAGAAATGTTAAAGGGTCTTCTGTAAAAAGAGAAGGGGTAAAAAAGAAAATAGAGATAACGAATAATAAAAAGACGGTAACAATGTACCTATCGGTAATCACTTTATATGTAAATGGATTAAATGCTCCAATCAAAATGCATAGGGTGACTGAATGGATAAGAAAACAAGACGCATGCATATGTTGTGTACAAGAGACCCATTTCAGATCAAATGACACACACAGACTGAAAGTAAAGGGATAGAGAAAGATATTTCACACAAATAGAAATAAAAAGAAAAGCTGGGGTAGCAAAACTTACATCAGATAAAATAGACTTTAAAACAAAGGCTATAATAAGAGACAAAAATGGGCATTACATAATAATAAAGGGATCGATAAATCAAGAAGACATAAACCTCATAAACATATATGCACCCAACATAGGAGCACCTACATACATAAAGCATTTATTGACTGACATAAAAGGAGAGATCAGTAGTAATACACTCGTACTAGGAGATTTTAAACACCCCATTTACATCAATGGACAGATCTTCTAGGCAAAGAATTAACAAGGAAGCAATGGGCTTAGAAGACACGCTAGAACACATGGATTTAATAGATATTTTCAGAGCATTTTGCCCCAAAGCAGCAAAATATACATTCTTCTCAAGTGCACATGGGACACTTTCAAGGATAGACCACATGTTAGGACACAAATAAAGTCTCAATAAATTTAAGAAGATTGAAATCATACCAACCATCTTCTCTGATCACAATGATATAAAACTAGAAATCAACTACAAGAAAAAAAAAACTGGAAAATACACAAACACATGGAGACTAAATAACATGATACTAAACAATGAAAAAGTTATTAATGGGATCAAGGAAGAAATCAAAAGATACCCAGAGACGAATGAAAATGAAAACACAACTCAAAATCTATGAGACTCAGAGAAAGCAGTCCTAAGAGGGGAATTCATAGCAATACAGGCCTACCTCAAAAAACAAGAAAAAGCTCGAATAAACACTCTAACCTTACAATTAAAAGAACTAGAAAAAGAACTGCGGACAAAGCCCGAAGTGAATAGAAGGAAGGAAATAATAAAAATCAGAGTAGAAATAAATGAAATAGAGTCTAGAAAAACAATACAAAAGATTAATGAAACCAAGAGCTGGTTCTTTGAAAGGATAAACAAAATTGACAGACCCTTAGCCAGACTCATCAAGGAAAAAAGAGAGAGGATTCAAATAAATAAAATTAGAAATGAAAGAGGAGAAATATCCACAGACTCCACAGAAATACAATGGATCAAAAGAAAATACTATAAGCAATTATACACTAACAAATTGGAAAATCTGGAAGAAATGGACACATTCCTAGAAAATTACAATCTCCCAAGAATGAGTCAAGAAGAAACAGAAAGTCTGAACTGACCAATTATCACCAATGAAATAGAATTAGTAATCAAACATCTCCCCCAAAACAAAAGTCCTGGTGCAGATGACTTCACAGTTGAATTTTACCAAACATTCAAAGAAGAATTAACACCTATTCTCCTCAAACTATTCCAAAAAATTCAAGAAGAGGGAAGGCTCCCTAACTCCTTTTATGAGGCCACCATTACCTTGATTCCAAAACCAGGCAAAGACATTACAAAAAAAGAAAACTATAGGCCGATATCTCTTACGAACATTGATGCAAAAAGCCTCAACAAAATATTAGTAAACCAAATTCAGCAATACATTAAAAATATCATACACCATGATCAAGTTGGTTTTATTCCTGGGATACAAGGTTGGTTCAATATCCACGAATCAATTAATGTGATACACCACATTAATGAATCGAAAGATAAAAACCATAGGGTCATATCAGTAGACGAAGAAAAAGCGTTTGACAAAATCCAGCATCCATTTATCATAAAATCTCTCAGCAAAGTGGGAATAGAGGGAACATACCTCAACATAGTAAAGGCCATATATGACAAATCTACACTAACATCATTGTCAACGGGGAAAGGCTAAAAGCATTTTCCCTTAAGATCAAGAACAAGACAAGAACGCCCACTTTCACCACTCCTCTTTAACATTGTATTGGAAGTCTTAGCCACAGCAATAAAACTAGAAAGAGAAATAAAAGGCATACAAATTCGAAAGGAAGAAGTAAAACTCTTGTTATTTGCCGATGACATGATACTACATATAGAGAACCCTAAAGATTCCACCAAAAAAACTGTTAGAACTGATCAATGAATTCAGTAAAGTAGCAGGTTACAAAATAAATATTCAGAAGTCAGTGGCATTTTTATACACCAATGCTGAACTTCAGAAGGAGAAATTAAGAAGACAATCCCATTTACAATTGCATCAAAAAGTGTAAAATACCTGAGAATCAAATTAACCAAGGAAGTAAAAGGAATGTCCTCAGAAAATTCTGTCATTGAAAAAAGAATTTGAAGAAGATACAAATAAATGGAAGCATATACTGTGTTCATGGGTAGGAAAAATCAACATCATTAAAATGGCCATACTACCCAAAGCAATCTATAGATTCAATGCAATCCCTACCAAAATACCAATGGCATTTTTCAGAGAGTTAGAACAAATAATCCTAAAATTTATATGGAGCCATAAAAAACCCGAATAACCATGGCAATCTTGAGAAAGAAGAACAAAGTTAGAGGTATCACACTACCTGACTTCAAACTATTATACTACAAGGCTACAGTAATCAAAACAACATGGTACTGGCATAGAAGAAAACATAGGCAAAAAACTCTGATATTGTTAACAGGAATTTCATTTCAGATATATGTCCTTGGGCAAGGGAAACAAAAGAAAAAATAAGCAAATGGGACTACATTAAACTAAAAAGGTTTTGTATAGAAAAGGAAACCATCAACAAAACAAAAAGACAACCGACTGTTTGGGAGAAGATATGCAGTAATGATACATCTGATATGGGCTAATATCCGAAATATATAAAGAACTTATACAATTCAACAACAACAACAACAACAACAACAAAAACAATCTAATTAAAAAGTGGGCAGAAGACCTGAACAGATACTTCTTCAAAGAGGAAATACAGATGGCTAACAGACATAAAAAAAGATGCTCAAGGTCGTTAATCATTAGAGAAATGTAAATTAAAACCACAGAAAGATATCACCTCACACCTGTCAGAATAGCTATCATCGATAAATCAAAAAGCAACAAGTGTTGGCGAAGATGTGGAGGAAAGGGAACCCTCATACATTTTTGGTGGTATTGCAATGGTACAGCCACTATGAAAAAGTGTGGAGGTTTCTCAAAAAATTAAAAATGGATATACCTTTTGACCCAGCAATTGCACTTCTGGGTATTCATCCAAAGAAACTCCAAACAATAATTTGCAAAGATCTATGCATTCTAATATTCATGGCAGCACAATTTACAATAGCCAAGATATGGAAGCAATCTAAATGCCCATCAACAGATGGTTGGATAAAGAAATTATGGTTCATGGAATATTACTCAGCCATTAAAAAAATGAAATCCTACCATTTGCAACTACATGGATGAACCTAGAGGTTTTTATGCTGAGTGAAATAAGTCAGACAGAGAAAGATAAATACCGTATTATTTCACTTATATGGGGAATCTAAAGAACAAAAATAACAAACTAATTAAAATCAAATTCACAAATATAGTGTACAATTTGGTGACAGACACAGGGGAGGGATTTTGGGGGGCTGGGAGAATGAGGTTAAGAAGTACAAATTAGTAGTTGATAGCTGGTCACAGGGATGGGGAGCATGGCATAGAGAATCCAGTTAGCATTAATATAATGGCTAGGTAGAGGGCCAGGGGAGGGAGGGAGCAATTGGGGGAATCATTTTATGAACTATATAGATGTTTAACCAATGTACTGTATACCTGAAACTAATTTAAATAAATAAATTTAAAAAATAATGATAATTTCTGTACACATTGGTTCATAGCCTGTTTAGAAAATATCTTTCATTGTTTTTTTTCTTCTACTAATGATGCATGTGAATTGGGACTTACATAGAAAATACAGATGAGTGCCACTTGAAGTCCAGAGTCAGAACTGAAGCTTGAACATCACAGAGCAGGAATGTTGGGAGGAAAGGTCGGAAGGAGGGGGTAAAGGGAGGAGGGACTGCTATTCCAACGTCCAGACAGAGCTTTACAGAAGTTTGTGTGACATAGGAAATAAATCAGGGATAGGCAGCCTCTGCTGGGATTTTCTCCATGCAAGTCAGCTAGACCTCTAGTGTATGTTTTCTGTTTCTCCTCCACACACTTTTCTCCTTTTCCTTCTCCTCCTCTCCCTTTTCCTTCTCCTCTTCCCACTCCTAACCTTCTTTCCCTTCCTCCTCTTTCTCCCCTTCCCCCTCTTTTTCTCCTCCCCTTCCTCTCCCTTTTCTCTCATCCTCTCTCTTCCTCAACAGACTGCTTCTCTTAAAAAATACACAAATCAGGGTGGGAACAACTGTCAAGGACTGCTCAGAGCAGGCAGGAAGCCATCTCTGCCCTATAGAATCTTCCACCCTCAGCTAAAGAGAATCTCTGTGTGTATGTATGTGTGTACAAATATGCATGGGTTTAAAGTAAAAATAGGATCACCTCTGCAACTTTTTTTTCTGATTATAAAAGTTATATTGCTCATTGAGAAAAATCTGTAAGGTTCAAAAATGTGTAAAGAAGAAAATATAAATAGAATCCTATAATTCAGATGTTCAGTTGTGTTTTTGTACTTTTGTAGAGTTCAGAATTTTTCTATGAACAAATATATGTGTACATACGATTTATAACCACCATTTAAAATTTAACCATGTGTTATGAATATCCTTCTATGTCAATAAATGTATTCATATCTTATTGTTTGAATCACTTTAAAACAAAATTTTCCATGTTTCTAACAATCTGTTTTTCTGATTTCAAAGGTAAAACATTCTTGTAAAAATCAACTGAAATAGAAATGTCTAACATACATAATGAAATTGTTTTTGCATCTCCTCTACCTGTCAAATCTGTGGAAATATTCTGTTTATAGCTTGGAGAACATTCTTTGGGGATACACACATATATTCTATTGTAAAAGTGAGACAATACTAAAACCTTTTACTCTGCATGTAAATGTCTAATTATATCACGTGGTTACAATGTTTGCAGACTTTTCATTTAGCAAGAAATTGTGAAAATGTTTACGGTCAATAAATATATTTATACATCACTTTATGAATCATTCATTATTCTATAAGACTATCTTCAATTTTAAAATTTTAACTAAGATTTTTTTCTGATTACAAATTATATATGCTTGCTGCAAAAATTCAAATGACAAAAAATTGTATAAATTGCGAAGTGAAATTTCACTGTATCTCTCCCCTCCTCTGTCAAGTTAGCTATTGGTGTTCATTCTTTCAGTTTTTCTTTGCAAAATACCAAAATCTCTCTCTCTCTCTCTCTCTCTCTCTCTCTCTCTCTCTCACACACACACACACACACGCACATGCTTTTGCAAAAAAAATGGGACCCTATTGGATTTATTATGTAACAACTTGCTTTTTTTCCCCAACTTAACAATATATATTAGACACTTTTTGATGACATATTGCTCCACCTAATTTCTTTTAACCCAGTCAGAGGATTCCACTGTATGAAAGTACAATTTTTAATTTAACCAATCAGCTATAAATGCTCCTTAAGTTCTTTATAAATTGTTTATCATTATAAATTGTACTGAAGTGAATATTTTTACTTATATCTTTACTTAAGTGTGCCCATTATTTTTGTATGATAAATTCTTATTAGTAAAATTGTTCTCAAAGAACATGCACATTTTACGTCTGCCTTTGAAAGTTTGAAAGGATAAACAAAATTGACAGACCCTTAGCCAGACTCATCAAGGAAAAAAGTGTAAGAGAATAACAATTTTTTCCACCCCCTCTATAGCACCATATATCATCAAGATATTTTTCAAAAATTTTGCACACCCCCCCATCAAAATCGCACATGTAAATCCTAGTATTTCAAGAATAGAACCTGACCATTGCTATTGGTTGATGATAGTGGTGTGTTTTTGTTTTTGCTAATTTTTCCAACTGCCTAGAACTCTTATTTTCACACTTTCTTTGCCATTCTTGATCCTCATGTATGCTAATTACTCCTCCTCTAAATTCATGTGCGTGTCCAAATACTGAAACTAGGGATTTACTGAGATAAATATTTATGTAACTTTATCCTTATGCATGTCCTGAACTGTTTTCTTAGGGTAAACTCCTAAACGTGGGATTGCTGGATGAAAGGACACATACGTTATAAAAGCCAAAGGCTTTATTTGTATGCTTGTAACTCCCAAGTTTATCTCTTGTCCAGAAACTCTTCTGAATTTCAGACCTGATATTAAGCAACCAAGTTTTCATCTTAATATATTAAACTCAAGATATCCAAAATGAAACTCATCATTTCTGCTTTCTCTCATCCTCTAATGTGGTCCTCCCTAAGCTTTCCTTATCTCAGTGAGTGGAAGGCAGTTTCCCCTAGTTTTACAAACCAGAAACTGTGACTCCTATTTCTCTGTCACCTTCAATTTCAGTTTATCTCTAGTTCTATTAATTTTATCTCCTAAATGTATTTTAAATCTGTCTGCTTCTCTCCAACACCATTGCTACCACACCAGTTCAAACTATAATTTTAGCCAAACTACTATAAAGGCCTCTTAACTGACTTTCTTTATCCATTTTTTTTCCTCTGAGTAAATGGAATTTTTTTCCGGCTTTATTGAAATATAATAGACAATTAGTTGCTTGTATTTATGTTGTACAATTCACTGAGATTTTTTCAATTATAGTTGACATACAATAATATATTACTTTCAGTTGTACAGCAATGTGATTAGAGATCTATATAACTCACAAAGTGATCACTCCACTAAATCTAGTACTCCTCTTCCCCCCTACATATTTATTAAAACATATTTTAATAACTATTTTCCTTATGTTACACCTTCTATCTCCATGTCTATTTTGTAACTATTTGTACTTCTTAATCCCTTTGCTCTTTTCACCATTCCCTCCAACCCCCCCATTTAGTAGCCCTCAAAATATTCTCTGTATCAATGAGTTTTTTTTCTTTTTGCTGTTGTTGTTTATTTTGTTCTTTAGATTCCACATGTACATAATATCATGTAATATCTATCTTTCTCTATCTAACTTCATCCAATGTAATAACCTTAGATCCATCAAAGCAATATCTTTTTCCATCCCCTTTCTATTGATTTATGTGTGTCTTTTAATCTGAAGTGAGTCTCTTGTAGGCAGTATATGTTGGGATCTTGTTTTTAGACCCATTCAGCCACTCTATCTTTTGGTTGAGGCATTTAATTCTTTTCCATTTGAGGTACTTGTTTATAGGAATTTAGTTATTATTATTCTTTATTCAAGTTTTTGATACATATTTTCTCTTATTAAAGAAATCCCTCCAACATTTCCTGTAATACTGGCTTGCTGTTGATAAATTCCTTTAGCTTTTTCTCATCTACGAAGCTCTTTATCTGTCCTTCAACTCTAAATGATAGCTTTGCTAGATAAAGTATTCTTCTTTGCATAACTTGAGTTTTCATCACTTTGAATATTTTGTGCCAACCCCTCTGTCCTGCAGTTTCTTTTGAGAAATCAGCTGCCAGTCTTATGGGTGCTCCTTTGTAGGTAACTGTCAGTACTACTTTTCTCTTGATACTTTTAAGATTCTCTCTTTGTCTTTAATCTTTGGCATTTTAATGATGGTGTGTCTTAGTATGAATTTCTTTGAGTTCATCTTGTTTGGGACTTTCTGAGCTTCCTGGGTTGTATGTCTATTTCCTTCACCAGGTTAAGGAAGTTTTCCATCATTATTTCTTCAAAAGTTCTTCAACTTCTTGTTCCCCTTCAGGTACCCCCCTAAGACCCAGATGTTTTTACATTTAATTATGTCCCATAGGCTCTTTAAATTATTATTATAGTGTTGGCTTCCTTTTTCTTGCCATTCTGATTGAGTGTCCTTGGCTTCCCTATCCTCTATATCAGTAGTTTGATCCTCTTCTTTATCCACTCTGTTGATTCCCTCTAATATACTCTTCATCTTAGATAATATGTTCTTCATTTCTGACTGGTTCCTTTTTATAATTTCCTTTTTCATTTTTATGTTTTTTGACTCTTTGTTAAAGTTCTTGCTGAGTTCATCTACTCTTCCCCTAAGTTCATTGAGCATCTTTATAACCAGTGTTTTGAACTCTGCATCTCTTAGATTGCTTGACTCCATTATTCCCGGATCTCCATTCTGTTTTCTCATATGGTTTCTTCTCTGTCTTCCCACTTTGGCTGCCTTTCTGTGTCTGTTTCTATTTACTAAGCAAAGCTTCTAAGTCTCCTGGCCTTATTAGCGTGGCTTTGTGTAGTATGTGTCCAGTGGCACAGTTCTGAGAGGGGTTCAACTGCAGGCCAAGTTCAGCCCCAGCCTGTGCACCTCTGGGGCCACCTGTTAAGATTCAGCAAGCAATCCACAGATGCTGTGCTTACAGTTACCTCAAGAGTCCATGCCAGAAACCAAGGTCAACTACCACCAGTGTGAGTCTTGGGGTTGGCTCAGTAAGGAGCACTGGACTCACCGAGCATACAACTGGATGTGGCTTAGGTGGGGACGCAAGTTGGGGGAAGCGGAGTGTCAGGGAATCCTCTGGGCAGAGTGACCTCTGTTAATCCAGTTTGATGATGTCTCAGCTATAGTGGTGCTGCATCTGCACAATGGGAGGGGGTAGGGCTCAACAGAGAAACAATGGATACTGCCGGCACTTCTACCTGGGAGAAAGCCTCACCTCTGGCCCTCACTCCAACTCAGAATCCCCTTGTAAGTCCCTGGTGCCCCCCAAGCAGCTGACCTGGTGCTGGTTTTCAGAGTGAGCAAATCAGTCACCGCAAAAGTATGGTTGTGGACATAATCCTTTTAAGAGGCGTCTGCAGCTGCCGGCTGCAGCTACAGCTGCCGCAGCCTCTGTCCTACTCAGCTGCTCAGGACTGGGTGGCTTCGTGTCTTTACCCCTTCCTACCTTCTACCATTGCAGGTTGATTAATTATTTCTCTCCCTAGTTGTAATGCTTCTGTTCATCTAGATCCCAGATAACTTTGCTTGCTGTTTGCTCCATGTTTCTGTCCCAGTTTTGATGGGTTACAAGAGGAATGAACAAAGCCTTTATCATCTATGCCATTTTTAGGTGCCTCCCCCGAGAGTAAATAGAATTTATTACATGAACTTCCAGGAATATGAAACACCAGGCAAATTATATCACCATCCACATAGAAATACTGAATTTTCTCATTTCTCATTATTCTTAACATATAGCCTTTCTTTTTGCATGTTAAAATATACAAAAGACAATGACTTACTTTTTGAAACTAGATGTCACTAAGAACAGCGTGTCAGAGTGAACAGAGAAAAAACTAAATGTTGTAATATCAATATTTTGGAAAAAAAAAATTGTTTCCAAAACACCTGACAAACAATTTAAATTCTTTCTGGGTTTTGGAAATACTAGTAGACCCGTGGTCACATGCAAATCTTAACTAACTGCTAAAACCATAGATATAGTGAGGAGTCTAGAATCTAGAATGTAAATTTAATGTTTCTTTTTCTGGATTTAGAAATAAATATGCAGTAATTTCCCCTTCTAAAATATCTAAGGTGAATGGAAAAAAAATGTATATAAATGAATTTTTTTTAACTGAGAAATTTCAGAGAGGAAACACCCACATTTCTCTACCCTTAGTTCTAACCAAATTCTTTATCGTGCTTTTTTCTTTTTTCTCTCCTTCTTTCCTCCTTTCCTCCCTCCCTCATGCCCTCTTTCCTCTTTCCCTTCCCTTTCTTTCCATTGAGATTTAACTTACATACCATAAAATGCACACCATCAAATCACAAAAATGAGTAGTTTTTAATATAGTTGCAGAGTTTTGCAGCTATTATCAGTTATATCAGAATATTTTCATCATGCCCCCAAAATACCTCTATACCCATTATCAGTCACTCCCTATTGTTCCCTCTCCTCATCCTCTGGCAAACAATCTATTTTCTGCCTCTCTGAATTTGCCCACCCTCAACATTTTATATAAATGAAATCATACAATATGAGGCCTTTTGAATCTGATTTTTTCACTTAGCATAATGTTTTTGAGGTTATCTACATTGCAGCATATATCAGTACTTCATTCTTTTTTAAGGCTGAATACTTCATTGTGTGGATATACCATATTTTGTTTATCCATTTATTGATTGATGGACATCTTGTTTTTTTCCCACTTTTGAACTGTTTTCAATTTTCTGGGTATATATACGTAAGAGTAGAATTGGTGGGTCATATGGTAACTCTCTGATTAACTTTTTGAGGAACTGACAAACTATTTTTCAAAGTAACTGCACCATTTTACATTCCCACCAGTACTATAAGAGGGTTTCCGTTTTATCCATATCCTTGTCAATACTTATTATTGTCCATCTTTTTTTATTATAATTAACCTACTGGGTATTGAGTACTATCTCATTATGGTTTTGATATGCATTTTCCTAATGACTAATAATTTTGAGTATCTTTTCATGTACATCTTGACCATTTGTATATCTTCTTTAGAGAAATATCTATTCAAATCCTTTTCTCATTTTTTAAAAACTGAAATTCTATTGGGTTTTATTCCTATAGTATTATATTAGTAATGTCTGGGAGTTTTAGTTTATTGAGTATTAATACATAATTAAGATTATTGTTGAAATTTTGTCTTTTCTCTTTTTTGCATCTATTAAGATGACCATATGTTTGTCTTTAATCTATTGATGTATTTAATTATTTCATAGATTTCCTGATATTTAACACATTGAATTTTAGCAATAAATAATACCTTGAATATTCAATTGAATTTACTTATATAAAGTGCTTTGCCATACGTATTGATATTGGGAATAACATTTATTCAAGGTGCAGTAGCATAGGCCTAATAGAGGCCACTAACACATACAATAGTTCTTTTAAAAGAAAGCTCATGTTCAGAGGAAGTTCAGAGCAGCAGATGTGGTCAAACCATTAATTATTTCTCCCTTAGGAATGCATTTTAATTGGAAGGATGAACCATTTGAACAGAACATTATTATGGTCAGTAAATATGTCAACCACACTACCTTCCCTCATTTTAAATCAGTTATTGGTTTTTTGTAGTTGTATTCCAACCTTATTTTAACTTAACATATACTGGACTGCTTTCCATGTCAGTCCATGTTATAGTTCTACCTCATTCCTTTTAATTGAGTCATCATTTTTCCATAGCAAGGATTTACTGTAATTAATGGAACTCTCTTATATTGATGGGTATTTGTTTACAAATGTTTTCAATTACAGACAATGCTGCAGTAAACACTCTTGTAACTTGGGTGTTTCTGTAGGACAAATTTGTATTAAATTATGTTAATGATAAAAGAAAATAATTTTTATTTTACTACTAATATGTGGTTATTTAAAAAGTTCGAGTAATACATCAAGGTTTAATGAAAATAAAAATCACGACCATCTCCCATCCATTGATAACCAATTTTATCTATCACTTAGTATGTGTCTACAGTGGTATTTTGTATACGTTAACTCATTTATTCCTTATGACAATCCTGAAGGATCAACATTGTTATATCTAATTTTATAGATAAAGAAACTAAGTCTTGGAGGGGATGAGGAAACTTATTGGTGATCACATTAGTAGTAAGCATAGTTAGCATTCTGATCAAGGCTCTATGTAGTGTTCATACATGCGCAATACATAGAACTATTATTTCCATTCTCTATATTTAAAAACTGAGGTTTAAAGAGAGTTTAGGTGTTTTGTCCTGGGTCAACAATGAGTAATCAGTACAGTTGAGTTTCCAACCTGCATCTAAATTCAAAGCCTTTGTGCTTTCCTGTAGATTATATTTTCTATGTATTCTTACTATTAATATTTAATGGGTTTTGATGATTATAAAAGTAATTCACTTTTATCTATAAAACTTTAGAAACCATGCTCAAGTAGTCAAGATAATGTATGTAACAAATCATGCCTCCATCCACTAATGACTACTATTTTGGGTATATTTCCTTCCATTATTTTCTATATACACACGCCTTTCCTTTCCTGCCTTGTGGCCTTTGTATATTTATTCCTTTTATTTTCCCACTTCTTCCAGATCTTCACTTGGCTGTTTCCTTGTCATTCAGGGTGCAGTTTAAATGTCACCCTCTCAGATAGTGCTTTCCTGACCATCTATCATAAAGGAGCCCAAAGTTACTTTCTACCCTTTACTCTGTTTTATATTCTTTTTAGTACTTATTGCTTTTTATTTTTAAATTTTTGTTTTGCTTTCTGCCCCTACCTCGGAAACTAGACAATAACATACAGAAAAAATGAGGACTATGTATATCTGATCCCTTTTGTATATCTTCTTTGGCTAAAACAGTGCCTGGTACATTGTATACTCTCAATAAATATTTTTGAATGCACAAATGGATGAATACTCATAGAAGGAGAGTAAAAGAGTAAGAGAAGTATACAGATATTTTTAATAGATTCAGCTGTCCATGCACCTACCATACAACTCTGTTTGCTTATTGAATCGTGTTTTTTGGTGGCTATGCTTATTCCTCTGAAAAGTTTTAACCTAAAAACCATAATTTGCTCTCTTAGCTGCTACATTAAAGTGCTGTGCTCTCTAACATATTATTAAATAGCTATTTGTTTATTGTATGTTTTCCCTAGTTAGAATATAAACTTTAAGAGACAGATGCTCTTCTATTTTGTTCACTGCTGTACCCAGCATCTACAATGGAACTTGGCACATAGTTGGTGCTCAATAAATATTTGTTAAATGAATAAGCATCTCTTAATATCAATGGTAGATTTACAGTCCTGCCACTTGGACTCTGAAACCTGGATCTGTGGACCATATATATATATTGGATGGTTTCCAGTCAGCATGGTCTTCAGACATGTAAATGGCCTTGGGAAAGAGAGAAGATGGCATCAGGGAAAGGAAGGTAACATGTATGAGGCACCTAAATTTGATCTCTTCTCACAACTTTTTGAGGTAGATATTATCTCAATGGTGTAGATGAGGACTCTATGGGTTAAAAAAGTTAAACACCTTGATTTAGGCCACCCAGCTAGGAAATGACTGAGCAGGGAATTAATATCAAATATGAATTGAGAACCTAATGGGCTGATATGCACCCACAGACTGTCAGAAGTTTAGTGTGGTCCTCATTCTGGTAACCACCAGTTTTGGGTCCAGTCTAACTTTTATATAGGGATTGTTAAATCACTACAAAATCTGCAGGTTGGTAACACCATTTTTGAATGTATGTCAGTGCAGTGTTAAATATTTTACAAGATCTGTTTTATAATTAGAAAATAAATAAGTAAAAAACATTTTTTGTATCGTTTAAACCACCATTGAAAGACATACGAAGAAGAGTAATAAAACATTTGCATCATATATTAAGGCAGAGGGTTAACATATTTAACATGAAAGTATCTCTTACATCTACTAGAGAGATGATCAAAGAGAATAAACAAGAGATTTAAAGAAAGTAATCACTTTCAAGAGATGCTCAATAGCATTAATAATTCAAAAACTGGAAATTAAAGAAAAATTACTTTTTGTATTTATCAGGCTGCCAAAGATGAAAAATGTAAATAATAGCCAGCATTATGCAGGAATTGGCAAAACAGGCATTTTCATACTATGTGAAAGGCATGTAAATTGAAGCATCTATTTTTGGAAGATAATTTGGCACTATCTACTATAATAAAATGTATTTATACCATTTAATTCAGAAATTAGTCTTTGACAAATTTATCTTACAAAATCCTCTTTTAAATATACAAGCACGTATATTTAAAAACATAAAAATTAATTGCAGAAATATTTATAAGATTGGAAAATTAGAGGAGTGAAAAAAATTAGAAGAGTGCAACACCAGCAAAATAGTGAAAAACTGGAAATGACTAAATGTCTATCAAAAAATAGTTATGTTTGAGTATAGTACATTCAAACAATCAAATATTCCACAGATCTAAAGAGAATGAAGCTTTCTTTGTATCGATAACAATATGTCCAAGATATATTAAGTGGAAAAATATCTTGCAACAAAGCTGTAATTGTTTTGTAAAAAAAAATATGTAAATGCACCTTTAAATTAATGAAACATATACATAAAATGTTAATAATGTTTTTAACTGGGAAGTGGAAAAGAGTAATTTTCCCCTTTTTGCTTTTATGCATTTTAAAATTTTTATAATGAAAATGTAATATTTGTGTAATAAACAACAAAAATGAGAATATATTTTCATCAGAAATTATTAAAGTCTATGACTGGAAGCTTAGGTTATGTAATATCCAATAAATTTAACATACTATAATTTTTTTTTGGATCCATGCAATGTAAAGGTATAACTTCAGAGAAATTATATATGAAGTTTAAAAGGGTGAAGCCACACTTTGGTGACAGGAGAAGGTGTATCCAAACTCACTTTCAAGAATTGACATTACTTCAGAAAATAAGAGAAAAAAATAGATAAAAGTGTAAATTCATAACAGACACAGTTACCAAAACAATTTTGAGAAAGAAAAACAATGCTGGAGACTTTA